>NC_090739.1:25556715-25569215 GCF_036898095.1 Palaemon carinicauda
CCTTTTCTATAAACAATAATGGACATTGTGTCAAGAATGGATAATGTCTTGAGCACTAGCATTTGTTGATACAAAAACAAAATCATGACAAATAGCATTTGTTTCCTACTTCTAAACGCTCTCTCTCTCTCTCTCTCTCTCTCTCTCTCTCTCTCTCTCTCTCTCTCTCTCTCTCTCTCTCTCTCTCTCACCTGATTCACCAAAACTGAAGTCATGACACGAACTTTGGAATACAGACACTAACAAAATTCGCAATACCAGGGAAATCTTTATTCAAAGTCGTCCACGAAAACACTTTCAGCCAAATGCCATATTTTCCTCGGCCAGCTAAAGCAGAAAACCGAAAATTAATTAGCTACGAACGAAAATAGGACAGTCAGTAGCGAACTTATTTTCCAGATCCTCTCTTTTCCGGGCTGCTAATTATAACGAATTCTTTATTTTTTTTTTTTTTTTTTGGTACTTTCTTTGGCAACAGAGTCGAAAATGACATTTGGAAAAAGGGTTAAGAGTGTTTTACTTCTTTTACTTTATTTTCGAGATATTGTTAATTATATTTTACCTTGCTTATATAGAATGGTTTTCATTATTGAAAATATTTCTTAGGAAAAAGGGAGCTGAAAGTGCTTTAAGTTTGACCTATTTTAAATGTTTAAAGTTTTATTTCTAGATTTCCCTGGTTATCCATGACTTTGTAATAACAATAAACTGTGTTTTCAAACAATATTTAGTTTCTATTGAATGGGCCTCTTTAATCTATCCCGTCTGATAAATTAAATCCATAAAACAATCGACGTAAAAAAATAAAGATAATAAAAATATTTTCCTATTTCCCACCATAAAATGTCAAATATGCTTTACAACAAAAGACAAAAAAAAAAATAATCATGATTTCTCTATGTTGTTCGGACGAAATTCATTAGAAAATATATAAAAACAGTAACTATATTTTGTTCGTAAAATTGATAAAATTCCTTATTGTTTATGTATCTTTGATCAAAAGTTGTAGTTAAAGCTTTTTTGTTTGGAAGGGGTTGGAGGTTGGAGGCTGAAAGGAAGGGGGGGGGGGGGGGGGTTGAAGTGACAATACCTCCAAAGTTGTGTCTCTGTTTGATGAAGAATCTTCTCATAAAATTTATAAGTGAAACACGTGATTTAATATACACGTGATGCGTGGAATGTATAGCCTATACCACATATGTTTACTACTGTATTTGATAATAATAATAATAATAATAATAATAAGAAGAAGAAGAAGAAGAAGAAGAAGAAGAAGAAGAAGAAGAAGAAGAAGAAGAAGAAGAAGAAGAAGAAGAAGAAGAAGAAGAAGAAGAATAACAATAATGATAAGGATAAAATTAATAATAATAACAACAATATGGAAATACTTACGCTTCCTAATCTAAATGCCTTACTAATATATTTCATTCTTCAACCTCAATCACAAGACATTCAACCCCTTGATCTATCTACCAACATTCTAAACCAACCTTTCAGTAAGTAACTTAACCTTGAAATCAGTAGCAAACGCAGCTTTATAAGCAATCCCTCGTTATCCTCTTTCTACACAAGCCTATCAGTGGAATCTGAATTCCCCTTAATAAAAAACGCAAAGGTGGAATAAACGATCTTCAGTGGGGAATATTGCCTTCGGGAGGAATCATCATTTGCAATCAGAGGCGGACTTAAACCACACCAGAAATGTCGGGGACGGGAAGCAATTGCAGGCAAGGCCGAGCGGTGCCCTTCTTTATCGGGGAAAATAACCTTTAAGGAATATTTACTGTCGATTTCAAGTACATAGGAAAGTACCCATGAATATGCCGATGCAGTTGTGGTCTGATTCCTGGATATTTCTGCTGTAGCGACTGAATTTGCAATTCAAATAGCGGTAAAATTTCTCGGTTTTTATATAATACGTTTTACAGATAATCAATATGGACAGAAGACATATTTCTAGAAGGACTTTTGTGGAGCGATGTGAATTAAGACTTTCAATTTCAGATTTCATATAAAAAAAATCATAAAACTGTGGTACATTCTAATTTGATTGCTTTAAATGAGAATTTCGCGTAATTACGGGATCATGAACTCTATCAAAAGGTCCTTGAATGAAAATAAAAAAAAAATAATTCATGCATAATTATTTCTTTTTAACGAATTTGGTACAATGTGATTATAAAAACTAAATTTGTATACCGTCCAAAATCAAAAATGAAAATATCACCATTGCTTTTGTCTTGAAGCTAGTTACATTTATGACATTTATATATATATATATATATATATATATATATATATATATATATATATATATATATATATATATATATATATATATATATATATATATATATATATATATACATGAGCTTGGAAAATAGTTCGTTGATTTCATCAAATTAAACATATCTATGTCATTATAAACCTTAAATGTTATATACTCTTTGAATATTGCCTCAATGAAGGAGATATACAGGAAGAAGCATATTTTACCCATAATTAACTATCCTAAAAATTTTTCATAATAATACCCATACAAGACCCTTCCTAAGGCAACTTTAAACGGGCCAGACGTTTTTATCAGAGGTCCATACAAGACCCTTTCATTCTTTATACTAGACAAGACCGCGTTTTGTTGAAAATTTTCCTAAACATTCTAGAGCAACAACGGTTCTTCCTCTACTTGAAACCCTCATGATTTTAATTCCTGTAGGACCAATAGGACATCATGTGGGATAAGGAGGGGGGGGGGGGGGAGGAGTGTAAGAGTTGTGGGGGGGGGGGGGCGCCCGTACCAGTAAGATCCCCGGAGGGGCGTCTGAGCAATGCTAGCCCCAGTTTCTGGCCCAGGCAACGAGGCAGGGATAAAAGTGGTGTTATTCATCGGCCCCTGAGTGGCTTTATACATTCCGGGCAAGACAAGAACCACATGTATTCTTGTGATGAATGCCTTGCTGTGTTTATTCCCGCCATAAATACATTTTCGTTTTTTTTTTTTTTATTTTAAGTTAGCTTGAAGTGAATGTCATCCATTTGGCAATGTTTAAGTATATACTGTATATTTCCTTAGAGTCTGACAGAAGATGGTGTATGTCTTGGGTGCAGATTTTCTTTCAAAATTATTAACAGCCATTAAAGAGAAACTAATTTGGTAAGAAAACTCTCTCTCTCTCTCTCTCTCTCTCTCTCTCTCTCTCTCTCTCTCTCTCTCTCTCTCTCTCTCTCTATCTCTCTCTCTCTCATATATATATATATATATATATATATATATATATATATATATATATATATATATATATATATATATGAATAATAAACAGAATAAACTTCGAACTGACCCAACCTAAACCATTCGATACAGAAGACAATACTCACTATTCATAATTTGTTTTGTAACTAACCATCTGTTTACCCGGTAACAGCGAAACACAGAAAATTAATCACCGCAAAAGCAAATATTAATCTTCTTTTTCATATTACTTTTTTTCTGAAATACTAATTACTGAGAACTTTTATTTTCACAAACATCAATAACAAAGGCCGGGAATTTCAAAGATGTTTACTTTTTATTAGCGTTAAATACTGTGCAAATTTAGCATTTTGTTTACTTGAATCTGCAATTATTTTGCTCAACTTCTAGTGATGCGATTAAAAAGAAAATAAGGTTATGTTGATTTTGATAAAGAGATTGATCAAGTACATTGGCAATTAAAGATTTTTTTTATATATATTCTCAAAGTGTTAAAAAGTTAGTAATGAAATTATCTAATAAAACGATTAATAAGAGCTAACACCGCACATTATTCCTCCCTCAAAGATATATCTAAACAAATAAATATGGTTATTCTTTAATGATGAATATTTTTGGCTGGCCAAGGATTCGAACCTATGACCGATAGAAATAAGGATAAACAATTGACTGCATAAACCACTCCGCTGTAAAGAGAGATAAAAAATGATTCCGACACTGCTGTATTTAATCTCGTCGAGTTCAGGATTTATACTTACAATCGAAATCAACTCATGTCTACCATAACAGCTGATTGGTAAGTTTGTAACACTTGGATATTTCATAAGTCACGAATACCCTTTAATATCACGTTTGCTCTCCCATACGTTTTCAGACCCTCGACGGGAAGAGCTATTCATCATTAAAAGGATTTCCTTATGGGCTGAGATCCCATAGCAGAGCGAATTCGATATTAAAGGATATTTGTTGATTATTTGGAAAATTGAAAATCACGAGCGTTAGTACTTTTGACATGCTCTTCCCATTCCCCGAGAGAGATTAGTTCTCCAAACATTTAATTGGGCTCCATAAGGTACTATAAGAGTTGGAAGACCCAGGCCTACTTGGCTGAGGACTATGAAGCAAGAAGTCGAAGATGATGAATGAAGAAGTATTGAATTGAAAACCAAAAATAGAGACGACTGGCGAAATCGAACCGAGGCCCTTTATGGCGTCAAAAGGGGTACGAGATGATACATACACACACACACACACACACACACACACACACATATATATATATATATATATATATATATATATATATATATATATATAGATAGATAGATAGATAGATAGATAGATAGATAGATAGCTATTCACATGCATACATACCTATTCGATCTAACTCTTGACCTTTCGAAATCAAAATGCAATATGAAAACATAAACCAATTGTATCATATATCAGAAACCATAATAATTGTTTGGACAAACCCAGTGCATCGAGAGAAATCATTTGCGCTACAAAACATCAATATGAAAGTAATATTTTTAATTACTTTCAGGGTTTTTCAAAGTTTCTTTAAAACAAATTTTACTTACAGAAATAAATTGACTCTTTGATATCGAAACATAAAAGATGAAAAAAAAATATATTAGAAAATCGTATTTTAGTAAGATGAAAGGTTTTTAGTTATGGTATTACGCATTTGAGCATATTCTATTTCTAATATTATCATTATCATTAGGAGAGCATGAAATTCCTAATCGCATTTCCATTAAGAAAAAGAATAAAAGATACTAATGTATTAAAAAATACAACTCTCACAGAATTTTATTCCTTAGACCCCTCATTTCCAGATGCTCAGTATAAAAGAGTCCATATTAATTAATACTAATTCTACGAAGTTTACAATATGAACACATATCGAAAATAGATTTTCAAACGAAATATATTCAGTTGAGACAAAGATAAAAACCGACCACTGATATTACTCTTGTTTTGTGTAATATCTTTGACATTTCGTCGAATACATAAATACACTTCAAATGGGGATCGGTATTTCACATCAAATATCAAAGACTTTACTCGTAATGGAATGTCCATAAATGTTGCAAAAATTCCCCGTCCCCAAATCCCTTTGTGCCCAAATATTTATTGCGAACTTTGAAAATGAGAACCAAATGAAATTCCATTTTTTCTAAAAGACCTATTTTTCTACCAACAACGCTGCCGGTGCATATGCAAATGAAATGCAGTTTTATGCTTTTCATAATCACCTTTGTTTCCCATCGAGTTAATTTCCAATAGTAGAGTGATGCTCAGAGCCGTTATTATATGCATAGAAGGACTGATGTGTATCCTTGTATTTGTAAGTTGCAAGAAAGTTAGATGGATGTATCTGTGTATGTACAGACATGACACTGTATCTTTCATATATATATATATATATATATATATATATATATATATATATATATATATATATTATATATATATATATATATATATATATATATATATATTATATATATATATTATATATATATATATATATATATATATATATTATATATATATATATATATATATATATATATATATATAATATATATATATATATATATATATATATATATATATATATATATATTATATACATACATACATACATACATACATACATACATATATATATATATATATATATATATATATATATATATATTTATAAATATATATATATATATATATATATATATATATATATGTATATGTATATATATATATATATATATATATATATGTATATGTATATATATATATATATATATATATATATATATATATATATATATATTCATATACACACACGAGTACTTACACACACATACATATAGCAAATTTGAAGGCGGTATCGTCAAAACGGTAGATATTCTTAAAGTTTGAATAGCCATTAAAAGACAAAAGGTGGATCCCATTTATGGACGGATGGATTAGAAGCAGTTAACAAGCCTTCCAACCGTGAGCCACTTGTTGCACCACTAAGCTGGGAGCTTCTACATTGGCTCATTGCACCTTCCAAGTCCCGCTTACAAATGCCTCACCATCGTGTATTGGAAGGAGTAATATTTCGTTGTCTGTGTCGGAAGGCGATTGATCTTTCATTGTTAAGGGAAACGGCTGCACTATTATTTCAGAAAGGAAAAACAATTTTTAGATAAAAAATAACGTTGGTGGAGAGAGATGATTTTGGGGGTATTACCCAGCCTCTTCGTATTATGGAATGGGGTTCCCTATGCCTCTGGGGTAACATATCCTTTGCCCTAGAATGATCAGGGGGTCGCTCTGGGAACGGACAGGTACCGAACATGTATTGGAGGTGAAATTCACCGAGGCTCCCATAAATCCCATGTGAGCCTCAAGAGCACACGCACAGACACACACACACGCAAACGCACACACATATATATACATTCATAAATGAACATATTATGTATTTATATATATATATATATATATATATATATATATATATATATACATATATAAATATATATATATATATATATATATATATATATATATATATATATATATATATATATATATATATATATCCATGACTAAGTTGGTTTGCTGTGAGCCATCAGAAGAAAATCTCCTACCATCACCAGTCGGTACTGGCCAGCGTGGTGATGAAAACTGGCGAAAACCAAGACATGAATTGACACGTCTGAGACCTTTGTCTTGACGTGTGTGTGTGTGTGTGTGTGTGTGTGTGTGTGCAACAAGCAACAAGGATATAAAGAAGAAGGCTCTCTCCATTTCTTCAACGCAGCGTGCATAGTAACTGCCATGTCACTCCAATCAACTTAAATGACAGAAGCCGTTGAATACATCTCTCGGTAATTTCACGTCTATTTTCATAACCGTTATCATTTTTATGCCAATGTCAACCTTATTGACAAAAGCCGTTGAATGTATACACATGCAATTGTCACAGTTATGTGATCCTTTGGGGTCATATACAAAACAGAATTATTTGTTAAATAAAGTTAGATATTTGTGAAGTTATCATTGATTCATACCTCCTTCAGGCATTCACAACTTTACCCAAAAATACACACTAAACAAAATAAATTAGTGGAAAATATAAATATATCCCAAAACATATAACCTTTCAACGCCAGATTTTGCTATTTTTTCCCAATAGCGTCTTTCCATTGCGTTTTACAACATTATGGAAGATTGCTCGCCCTTTCCTTTTCTATTCAATCTTTCAGCCTGGGAATTTCATATATAATGTTTCTATAATCTTTGACCACGTTGTAAGTGCATCAGATTTCCAATCACAACAACCCACTCTTAGTCTCATGTTTGGAATTGAGTCAAATTTTTCCTCTTTTCACAGACTAATCAATATCAGCATTTGACCAAATTACAGTTACCAGCATCAGCCGATCTTTATCTGTGTCTTTTGATTAATAATATCAATATTATTAATAACATCAATGATAATATTATTAGTAATAACAATATTAATATTATTGGTGTAAAACGTAGTTTCACGGGACAAATTTAGCCTTCATTTACATAATCAAATATCACTGAGGGCAGAAGTTGCATACGCACCAGAATAGGTAAGGATAACAGAGTCAATTAAATCTATGCAAAATTATCATTTGTAAATAGTTTGAAGCTGTTAGGTAAGATTTTATTAAACCGAGATAGTGTATACTTGGTTAGAACAACTATAATCACACACGTGTATATATATATATATATATATATATATATATATATATATATATATATATATATATATATATATAAAAATATACATATATATATAGATATATATATATATATATATATATATATATATATATATATATATATATATATATATGTATATATGTATATATATATATATATATATATATATATATATATATATATATATATATATATATATATATATATATACTAAGTCAGTTTCGTATTTTTAAACGTTCGTCTGTGCACCCTTATAAATTTTGAAAAATTACAAATATTTTATTTACATTTCCGACTCTTTCGTTTGTATTTCACTTTAGATCAACATTACTATTCAACAAGATTACATGTTCCGGGAAAATTTACTTCCCTTTTGAAGATAACAAAAAAAGAAATTTAATTTCCTCCTAGTGTTTTTATAAGCGTCTTACAGAGGCTCTAGTTTTTCCTTTCATCTTATAAAATTAATGCGTTTTGCTGATATTAATTTCGCATAAAAATCGTTTGTCTTCCTCAGAGACAAAAACGTTTAAAACTAAATCTAAATATCTCTATGGAAACGTTCTTTACTATTGATCATTTTGGTGTTATTGGACCACATATTTTGGAATAAGAATTTTTCATAGTGACAGTTATTTGTTATACTGGCATAGAACATTGTGAATTTAATGAATATTCATAATTTGTATATTCCAATTTACTTCAAGCGCCCTTCTTGCTCTAATAAATATCTTCTGAGTAACAAAATACTCACAGTTACTCCAATTCACTGAAAGCAATGAGAGATTTGCTCTTAAGAAAAAGCTTTTCCTCAAACACTATTCGCATTTTCTACCAATGTATCTTTTGGATAAACAAATTTTTTCAGCATTTCAGTTTGTATTTCATTTCACGAAAAAAAAGTCTGTCAAATGATATATATATCTATCTCTTACAAGGTATTTCCACACATTGATACTCTGAAAATCACAAAATGGACTGGCATGTTTGAAGAGAGACTTTCTTCAAAGACTTCCTAAGCCTGAAGTTTGCACAGCACATTACCACAGTAATGGAATTGCAAGATGGAATCCCTTTTCACTTTGAGGAGTCAACTCATAGTCCATAACGAAGGGTTTCTTATAATTCACCAAAACTGAAGTCATGACACGAACTTTGGAATAAAGATACTAACAAAATTCACAATACCAGGGAAATCTTTATTCAAAATCTTCCACGAAAAAACCTTCAGCCAAATGCCATATTTTCCTCGGCCAGCTAAAGCGGAAAACCGAAAATTAATTAGCTACGAACGAAAATAGGACAGTCAGTAGCGAACTTATTTTTCAGATCCTCTCTTTTCCGGGCTGCTAATTATAACGAATGATTTTTTTTTTTTTTTTTTTTTTACTTTTTCTCGCAACAGAGTCGGAAATGACTTTTGGAAAAAGGGTTAAGAGTGTTTTACTTCTTTTACTTTATTTTCGAGATATTGTTAATTCTATTATACCTGGTTTATATAGAATAGTTTTCTTTATTGAAAATATTTCTTTGGAAAAATGGAGTTGAAATTGCTTTAAGTTTGACCTTTTTTAAATTTTCAAATTTTAGTTCTGGATTTCCATGGTTATCCATCTCTTCGTAATAATAATAATCTGAGTTCTTGAAACTAATTTTAGTTTCTATTCAATGGGTCTCTCTTTTATCTATCCATTCCGAGAAATTAAATGCATAAAACAATAGGCTAAAAAAAAAAAAAACAGAAAAACAGTCTCGACAATTTTACCATTTCCCACCATAAAGTGTCAAATATTCCTTACACAAAAAGAAAAAAAAAATAATCATGATTTCTCTCTGTTGTTCAGACGAAATTCATCAGAAGATAAATAAAAATAGTAAATATATTTTGTTCGGAAAATTTATAAAATACCTTATTGTTTATGTATCTTTGATCAAAAGTTGTAGTCTAAACTTTTTTTGTTTGTAAAGGGTTGGAGGTAGGAGGCTGAGTGGGGGGGGGGGGGTTGACGTGACACTACCTCCAAGGTTCTTTCTCTGTTTGATGAATCGTCTTCTCATGAACTTTAAAAGTGCAACCCGTGATTCACTGCGCATGTGATGTGTGGAATGTATTGCCTATAACACATATTTACTACTGTATTTAATAATAATAATAATAATAATAATAATAATAATAATAATAATAATAATAATAATAATATGAAAAAATCTTTGTATTAAGATTTGAACCACTGACACGTGAGATTTTAATATATATAAAAAACAACAACAACAAAAACAACAACAACAACAACAACAACAACAATAATAAGTAAATATCTACGCTTCATAATCTGAATACCTTACTAATGTATTTCATTCTTCAACCTCAATCAGAAGACATTCAACACCTTCATCTACCAACATTCTAAACCAACCTCAATAAGTAACTTAACCTTGAAATCCGTCTACCAACATTCTAAACATACCTTTCAGTAAGTAACTTAACCTTGAAATCCGTAGCAAAGGCAGCTATAAAAGCAATCCCTCGTTATCCTCTTTCCACACAAGCGTATCAGTGAATCTGAATTCCCCTTAATCAAAAATGCAAAGGTGGAATAAACGATCTTCAGTGGGGAATATTGCCTTCGGGAGGAATCATCATTTGCAATTCAGAAGCGGACTTATACCACACCAGAAATGTCGGGGACGGGAAGCAATTGCAGGCAAGGCCGAGCGCTGCCCTTCTTTATCGGGGAAAATAACCTTTAAGGAATATTTACTGTCGATTTCAAGTACATAGGAAAGTACCCATGAATATGCGGATGCGGTTGTGGTCTGATTCCTGGAGATTTCTGCTGTAGCGACTGAATTTGCAATTCAAATAGCGGTAAAATTTCTCGATTTTTTATATAATACGTAGTACGGGTATTCAATATGGACAGAAGACACATTTCTAGAAGGAACTTTATGATGCAATGTGAATTAAGACTTTCAATTTGGAGGCGCCTTTTCTTGAATACTAGTGTATTTGCGACGTCAAAAATGACGTTTAAATATTTAGATAGATATGCACACATGCAGAGATTCAACACTCTCCATCTCCTCCTCCTTTCTTATCTACAACGCTGGTTCGGTCAATCATGGGAAATACTGTGGAATTGTACCTCTCAGGGGTACCCCGCTCATGGTGGTATGACTACTCTCTCACCCATAAGCGTGACAGAAAAGATGTGTGTATGTATGTATGTATGTATGTATGTATGTATGTGTATATGTATATATATATATATATATATATATATATATATATATATATATATATATATATATATATATATATATATATATATATATATATGATGGCTCCCAAGTCTGGGCACCAAACATATAATATACCATTATGGCTCCTAGGTCTGGGCACCAAAAATATACTATACTATGGCTCGTGACTCACTTGTTTGCTTTTACATTAAAGCTGTTACACTTCAAAATATTAATACACGAATTCTGAGACCGTTAAATAACTCCCAAACAGCTGAATATCGAAAGGTCTCTTAAGTACACTCAAATCTAAACTGGGTAATTATTATTACGAATAAACTTACTACAGCTCTTTATCAGGATACGAGGAAATATTATTCTAAATAATAATTAAATATTAAGTCTGAGCAAAACTTAGATTAAAAGAAAAATGATACGATCTAAAAATTAGATAATTACTTGACTTTAAATGTTAAATCTGAATAAACCTAAGACTAAGAAAAACAAATACCAACTACGAAAATTATACAATCACTTGTTTCACTTGAAATTAAATCTAAGTACAATATTCAAGTTTGACACTTTATGAAAAATAGATAACCAGATCACAATACAAATACCTAACCTTCCTACAGGTCCGTTTACCAAAACTCTAAATTTTTATAGGTACTCACTACACACGATATATGTGGCACAAAATTACTTTGGAAAGTCTACACTTAAGATATTGAACACTTTTAAAACAATACTCTGAGCTGCGTGCATGAGTGAGAGATAGGGGAGAGGACGAACTTAAGGCAGGAAATCTCTATCTGATTATCTAACCTTGGGGGTCGTCTTTATAGGAGACTTGGCTACTTCTAAAATATTCCAGGACAGAGGTCTGGAAGCGTGAGGGCCTAGCTAAGGTGTTAGAGTTACCAAGTATCACTTTCCCAAACGTGTACTCACGCAACGCCAGACAGCTCTCTCAGTCAGCTAGCTACCCTCACTTTTTGTCCACGAAAAAAAAAAAAGAAAAAAAAAAGATAACATCTTATCACTAGGTTTTTCGCAAAAATTCCAAAGCATATGGTATATTGCGTACTCTCTCACAAACATGACACAATACCTCATAAAATATAAAGGAACATTAAATAAGCCCCTGTTCCTTTCGTTTATGATCACAAAACACTCTCAAAAAATTACAAAAGACTTCGTAACAAAAATACGTGAAATAAAAAAGTTAATTCCTAAAAATAAC
>NC_090739.1:25574215-25576715 GCF_036898095.1 Palaemon carinicauda
TGCCATAATGTTTGAACTTCCTAGCTCTAATACACGATGAATACTAGAAGGTTCAATCTATTATAAATGTCCTAATGTTTGAACTTGCGCTCACAAATATGCAATAAACGCAGGAAGGTTCAATTTATTATAAAGGCCATAATGTTAGAACTTCCTAACTCTAATATACGATAAATACTAGAAGGTTCAATCTATTATAAATGTCCTAATATTTGAACTTGCGCTCACAAATATGCAATAAACACAGGAAGGTTCAATTTTTTATAAATGCCATAATGTTTGAACTTCCTAGCTCTAATACTCGATAAATTCTAGAAGGTTCAATCTATTAAAAATGTCCTAATGTTTGAACTTGCGCTCACAAATATGCAATAAACACAGGAAGGTTCAATTTATTATAAATGCCTTAATATTTGAACTCTCGAACATCCACACAAGGTTCTAATAAGCGATAAATACCAGAAAGTTCCTTTTCTTGAGAAATGCTACGATGTTCTAACTCCGAAAAATCAGACAAATAAGCATGAAAGATAGATAGTACTTTTCGTCAGTGACCTATTGCAATAAACAGTATAAGCAAGAAGGCTATTTTGTTCATTAGAGAACACCATTGTATTCTGTAAGGCAGTATGTATACAAAGATTCGTCAACTCCCAATTGGTTGGGATTATATATGATTCACTAATCAGTTATAGTTTTCTATATATACAAAGCTTTAAAGAAAATAAAGTCATAAAAAGATTAAATACGAAAATTGATTAATTAGAAAGGATTATAGAAAGAAACATAGGATTTTGATATGAATAAGACTATATGAACCAGGAAAAAGTTGAGAAAATAAATAGAGGTAAATTTCAAACAGAAATACAAATTCCAAATATTAGCAGTGTCAATATTTTTCCATGCTGGAGCCATTGGGCTTTTAGCATCTAGCCTTTCCAACTATGGTTATGGCCTAGCTTTTTATAATAATAATAATAATAATAATAATAATAATAATAATAATA
Organism: Palaemon carinicauda; assembly: GCF_036898095.1. NCBI lineage: Eukaryota > Metazoa > Arthropoda > Malacostraca > Decapoda > Palaemonidae > Palaemon > Palaemon carinicauda. The sequence continues at coordinate 25,575,223 of NC_090739.1, forward strand.
ATAATAATAATAATAATAATAATAATTATTATTATTATTATTACAATAATAACAATAAATAACAATAATAATAATAATAATAATAATAATAATAATAATAATAATAACAATGACAACTATAATAATAATAATAATAATAATAATAATAATAATAATAATAATAATAACAACAATAATTTTTCAAAACTTCGATGTAGTTTAAGGATGCAATAAACAAATTAGTTACAGTCCCTCCTGAAACAGAATTATCTTTGAATGCAATATCCGAAACTCAGGAATTATGGGATCCCTAACAGTGTGAGAACCATAGCTGTGCTCTGTATAGAGATAAATATTTGCCTGTTGGAGTCTAGTATCAGTTGTATATGTTCTAGCATTCACGAACCCTAACAGTGAGGAAAATTATCCCATGCAAGCGATATTTTCGTACTCTAACTGTTACCCTCGCTCTCTCTCTTTCTTAAATACGTAGTTTTATATACATACATACATACACACACACACACACATATATATATATATATATATATATATATATATATATATATATATATATATATATATATATATATATATATATATATATAGTAAGAGTGTACGTGTTTATATCGTTTTCTCATACGTATTTTTCCTTACTGAGAGGGTGGCTCTGGAAGGGAATAAGCCTAATAAAGTCTTAAAGATTACGTTGTTGTCTAGCAGACACTGATGCCCATCGGGTGGACTTAAAGCCTGGAGTGATCAAAGGACCTAGCATACATGAGTCACCGTCTGCACCACTCACCTATGGTGCCCACAGGCTTGATTGAACCTAGAATTTGAACCATAACATTTCAATTTAATGGCATGAAATCAGTGAAAATTGCATATGCAATTGTCAATGCACTCAGTTTTTCAAAGAAGCATGAATGATAACTTATCAACAAATTAATATTTCTTTAAATGAATACAAAATGCATCTTGATAAAAAGCCGTCAAAATTTCGCGGATACTTCAGACATGTTCGTGATTAACAACCGAACAGGTCCCAGTAAATATAAGGTGATAAATCCCTTCACATAGCATTCAAGAGACTAGCGTGACATGTTTGTTTTCACTTTCATTCACATGTGCTGAATAGACTTGAAAAGTCATTTTCGGCATATGCCATGTACAGGTTTTAAATGGATAACTGCTGGAAAATGACTGGAAATGGCACGCCCTCAAAAGCGTTAAGGAATGGAATTGTGTTTAACCGTTTTGTCACAAAACGTTCCACCTTTTTATCCTCCCACCGAAATGTAATAATTCAACGTTGGCTTAGTGAAAGGGATAATACACACGGTAAATATGAATTTAGGCGTCCATTGATATGTGTCTCTTTCAAGATGATAAATGAGTTATTTGGTACAAGAAATATAAGTAGAATGGTTGGAAATATGTACAACTACTAAATTACCCAATAAATAAAGACGAATGAGATTTTTTTTAAGAGATTCAACATTTCACACGAT
>NC_090739.1:25599215-25621715 GCF_036898095.1 Palaemon carinicauda
GTAACGTAGAGGATATCCAAAAAACATGTAAAAAAAAAGAAATGTACTTGGGGAGGACATATAATGAGAATGATAACAGAAGATGGACATTGAGAATAACAAAATTGGTCCCTAAATATACACATGTATGAATACATTAAAGTGACGGCTCAATACTTAGCTATGCACACACACGCACATGCATTCCCTCTCGCCATGGTATGACTACTACCTCTCCCCTTACCCGAAGGACACGGAGAGCTGAGCGTGACCCGATGTGTATATATATATATATATATATATACACACACAGACAGACACTTGCTATATATTATATAAGGGAGATTAAAATGGTAATATATATATATATATATATATATATATATATATATATATATATATATATATATATATATATATACATATATATATATATATATATATATATATATATATATATATATATATATATATATATATTAGAAGAGGTAGGGGTTGTATGAATCAGATTTTTTACAATTAGGCAGATATGCGAGAAATATTTAGCAAAAGGTAAGGAGGTGTATGTTGCCTTTACGGATCTGGAGAAAGCGTATGATAGAGTTGATAGGGAAGCAATGTGGAATGTGATGAGGTTATATGGAGTTGGTGGAAAGTTGTTGCGAGCAGTGAAAAGTTTCTACAAAGGTAGTAAAGCGTGTGTTAGGATAGGAAATGAAGTGAGCGATTGGTTTCCGGTGAGAGTGGGGCTGAGACAAGGATGTGTGATGTCACCGTGGTTGTTTAACTTGTATGTTGATGGAGTGGTGAGAGAGGTGAATGCTCAAGTGCTTGGAAGAGGGTTGAAACTGGTAGACGAGAATGACTATGAATGGGAGGTAAATCAGTTGTTGTTTGCGGATGATACTGTACTGGTTGCAGACGCGGAAGAGAAGCTTGGCTGATTAGTGACAGAATTTGGAAGGGTGTGTGAGAGAAGGAAGTTGAGAGTTAAGAGTAAGGTTATGAGATGTATGAGAAGGGAAGGTGGTGCAAGGTTGAATGTCATGTTGAATGGAGAGTTACTCGAGGAGGTGGATCAGTTTAAGTACTTGGGGTCTGTTGTTACAGCAAATGGTGGAGTCGAAGCAGATGTACGTCAGAGAGTGAATGAAGGATGCAAAGTGTTGGGGGCAGTTAAGGGAGTAGTAAAAAATAGAGGGTTGGGCATGAATGTAAAGAGAGTTCTGTATGAGAAAGTGATTGTACCAACTGTGATGTATGGATCGGAGTTGTGGGGAATGAAAGTGACGGAGAGACAGAAATTGAATTTGTTTGCGATGAAGTGTCTAAGGAGTATGGCTGGTGTGTCTCGAGTAGATAGGGTTAGGAACAAAGTAGTGAGGGTGAGAACGGGTGTAAGAAATGAGTTAGCAGCTAGAGTGGATATGGATGTGTTGAGGTGGTTTGGCCATGTTGAGAGAATGGAAAATGACTGTCTGCTAAAGAAGGTGATGAATGCAAGAGTTGATGGGAGAAGTACAAGAGGAAGGCCAAGGTTTGGGTGGATGGACGGGGTGAAGAAAGCTCTGGGTGATAGGAGGATAGATGTGAGGGAGGCAAGAGAGCGTGCTAGAAATAGGAATGAATGGCGAGCGATTGTGACGCAGTTCCGGTAGGCCTTGCTGCTTCCTCCGGTGCCTGGGATGACCGTGGAGGTAGCAGCAGTAGGGGATTCATCGTTATGAAGCTTCTTCTGTGGTGGATAACGGGAGAGGGTGGGCAGTGGCACCCTAGCAGTACCAGCCGAACTCGGTTGAGTCATTTGCCAGGCTGGGAGGAACGTACAGAAGGAGAGGTACCCTTTTTTGTTTCATTTGTTTCATGTCGGCTACCCCCCAAAATTGGGGGAAGTGCCTTGGTATATGTATGTATGTATGTATGTATGTATGTATGTGTATATATATATATATATATATATATATATATATATATATATATATATATATATGTATGTATGTATATATATATATATGTGTGTGTGTGTTTGTGTATTAATTATACATACATACATATAACATATATATATATATATATATATATATATATATATATATATATATATATATATATATATATATATATATATATATATATATATATATGTATATATATATATAGATATACATCTATTTGTATGTATGTATATTCATATATATAGTACACTGTATATCAAATAAATAAAATAAATACTTGTTTATATTACATGCCACCCACCCTTCAGGTTCTCCTGAGAGGAGATTTGAATGCGTCTACTCTGTATCCTTGGGTTAGATATGGATTATAACCACAACCATGGATGTAGCGGTTCTTGCTATGAATCCACTGCATAGGCAATTACAATTTTGTCTTCTATTCTTCCATGACATCTGCATCTGCTGGAATAAAGCGTTTCCCAGGCCCTTCGTGTGATGATAATTGAAGTACCTAGGAAAGGTATTTTCATAATCACGCTGGGAACTGCGGACTGGTGATAGTGGAGCTTTAGTCTGATCGCTTGCAGCAAACCAGCTTAGTATAGGTGCCCCTCTCTAGTACAGCTTTGCAGATCATGGCGAAATACAAAGTCATTCACCATGTTATGGTATCCGCACTCAGAAAGGGATATACTGCATGTATGTATGTATTTTTGGGCTCAAGCCATGGCGTCCTGATGGAAGGTTCCTGTTTGGTAGCTTCCTTGGGTATAAGACTACTAAGATATTCCCAGAGAATTTAACCACAGGTTATCACAGAATTCTAACTTCTGGAGCGAGTATCTCAAAGGTTCCCCTTTAAGACATCGTAATACAACAGGGGACACGCATGTCTGAACGTGCCACATAGCTATCTTCACCCCGAACAGAGTTAATGCTTCGGTGTGTAAGGACTGAGAATAGCTGGGAGCCGTTCCACAGCTAATCTCACTCGTGGCTACTACTGATACTCGAGACGTAAACAAACGGACGCCATTGCTCTGATGACGTCACGCCCGTCTCCATCCTTTGTTTAGTAGCTGCCCTACTTAGACGGATTTTCCCTGTGTTATCTTTATCGCTTTGCATCTTCGCTATGTCGTTACCTTCAGCCTCGCCTTCTTCTGGAAAGTTGAGTACAAGGTTCCAGTATTGTTTAATTAAGCTCTGGCCGTAAAGTAAATATTACTTTTCGAAATAATTGATGTTTTGTGGCAGAGCTGTGCCTCTACCGGACCCGCCATTTTATGGCGTCGTTGTTGTTATGCATGTCTTATTTAGTTAGCCACAACAACGCTTCAGGCATTATATACTAATCGAATACATTAGTTTATTTAGTGTTCATAGCTAGGAACTTTTATATCGTGTTTAGACGCTTTTTATCGGTCATCGATTGACCTCATACCAGTCGGCTACTATAGCCCCCAGGCCAGGAGCCTACATACAAGTGTTCATGCATGATTTATTAGTGATCCTAGACTAAGTTATGAAGATAGTGGCATTATTATTTTACAATACTTTTGACAGTGATGCAAATGTTTTCGCCTTCAGGGACCATATAGGGGATAGGCTAGTCAGTGATTCTTTCTAGCCTAACCTAATATTAGGACCCCTATATGCTTCCTTCATCCCCTGCCTTGGCATTCCCTCTATTTAGCCTTGATCCCTTTTCTGAGTAAAGGGATTAATTGTCTAATAGAGTATATATCGCCTCTCTGTCCTCCCTAAAGGAATGAACCCCCTTTAGGGCTGCGTCTGAGAGTGAGGTTAGGCTAGCCTACCTCTATGGCTAGGATAGTCTATGACTTTCCTGCGATAGCGATATGTCTTCTTCCTTGCCTAGTTCAGGACTTTTAGCCCTGTTCTAGGTCGGGTTAGGAAGGTTTCTCTGTTCCATGCTGAAACTGTGCTCTTGCACCGTTTTAGCCGATCAGCCTGATCTTAGGTTAGGGAGTGTCCTCCCTTCCCTTAGTGGCCGCTCTGGTACAGAAACCCTTCCTGGGAAGACTTCTCTCTTCTCCCTCCCCACCTATCTCTTGTATAGCCTAGCCTATGCTTAGGTTAGTTTATACTCATCTGTCCCCTGTCCTACAACTCCTCCTTAGGGTGGAAGAGTAGGGCTACCCGAGCTTCCTTGTGCAGTCCACTCTGGTACATATACCTTCATAGTGTCCTATAAGGTTAGTTACTAGTATAGTTCTGCATATGGGAGTCTCCCCCCCCCTCTTTTGGGTGTTCCCTAGCCCTCCCTTGGGCTACCTAGCTCCCGGTCCCTAGTGACCCCTGCTCATGGATGTTAGAGCCTGCCTCTATCATGGGTACACCCCCTCAGGGAGGGGGAGGGATGTCTGGAACCCTGACGGTACTTCCTGCATCCCTTTCCCCCCTCCCCCTGTCTCTCTATCTATCCGGGTGCCGGTCTCTTGCCGCCTCTACTGTCGGCAATACCTGCCTCCTACTTGGTGACTTCCCTACCCTTGCCGCCAGCCCCCCGTGTACCGAGGGACTGCCGGCTGCCGCCGGCTACTACCGGCGGCTCTCCTACTCCTATCTAATCGTCCGCTTGTCGGTCGATCACCGGAGTGCCGGCATATACTGCCGGCAACCCGATACTGCCTTTACCATCCTTATCCCAGTCACCAACCTGGCATCCTCCGACTGCCGGAGCCGCCGCTTCCTGCCGGCGTGCCGCCGTTGTGCCGGCGGCCGCCATCCTGGTATTTAACTGACTTTTGAAAATTGTCTGTTCTAATGCCAGAATCTATGCTGGAGCGAGCTCCGGCATGCCGGCGGCTTGCCGGATGCCCCGGAGGCGTCAAGAATACTTGCACCCCCTTACTGTAGCTATCATAAGACTAGGATAGCCCTATATCGCAAACAGATAAGCTGCTTCTGCTATTAAGATCAGTACCTAGTACTGCTCTATTAGTGATCATGCTGTCTCTTTGCATTCTTCTAATTCCAGCATGCTATGTGCATCTTAGCACGGCTGGTTGCCAGAAGCAGTTACCCTTTAATGAGGCCTTCTGGCTCTTAACTGGGAACCGAATGAATTCGATCCCAATCTTGTCCTTGGTTTTCCATGGAGTTCCAAAATACTGGGAATTCTAGGAAACTATATCCAATGATCTCGGTCATTTGGATTATCCAAGGACCAAGCTTATGGTAACCAGCCGGGCGAGATGCATGGAGCATGTTCTCCTTTACTGTTTTCATTCTCTATGCATCACACCTTCTTTAAGTTAAAATTAATGATTAATATTAACTTAGTTTAAGAGCCATTCTTATGACTCCCCCATACTCATTTTCTCTTTTTTTCCACAGGAGGAGCAGATGAAGTGTGACTTCGCCTTCTGCGCTGTGAAACGCCCGCAGTTTTACGGGCATACGGCTTGCAGGACTCACGCCCCTTGTGCAGACAAGAAAGGGGATTTGAAGTTTTGGAATCCACTGGATTGTACGGTCTGCCAGGCCCACCTAGTTGAGGCCTTCCATAACCCTCCCTCAGCGGAGGTTAGAGACATTTCTCGTGAAAAGCTGCGCAAGTGGGTGCGTGGCTTTCAGAAAAATGCTACTGGACCGTACCTGGCCACCGAAGAACTGAGGTCCCTGTTGTTCCCTAAGGCCTCCCCTGACTCAGTGGTACCAAAAGATGCAATCCCCACTGTCCAAATTACGGTGGAACCTGATGTGGTCATGGCTCAGTCCATGCACGAGTGTCGTTTAGATTCCGAGGATGATGAACAGATCTCAGACGTCTCGGAAGACACGGAGAAGACGCTTATGGCTCAAGGAGCCGAAGAGGACGAAGACAAGGTGGAGTACACCGAGTCGGAGCTTGGAGCTGCTCCCTCGTCCATCCCTCCTCCTACTCCTACACCGACGGAAATGTCCATTCCGTCTACCTCCTCGACTCCGGATCCTTCTTCTTCTACCCAAGAACTGATTCGGCTGATTAGAGCCGTCATGGACGACAGGCTGAAGGAGAACCAGGAGTCCATCAGGTCGATGATTGGATCCAGAGAACCGAAGAAGATTTCGGTCAAGGATCTCCCCGCTTGCTCTCATGCCAACCCGTGGAGGTATGCAGAGCATATGGTTATTGCGACCGGCAGGATCTTCGTTAGTGACAAGATCGGCACGGTCCCGTTGGAAGATGTGGAGTTCTTCCCAAGCTTTGAGGCCTACCCGGACTGTTACGTCCGGCTTCGTTCCGAACCTGCCTCGAAGGAAGAGACCGAACCTAAAGAAGAGATAGTGTTCGATCTCACAAAGGCCCAGGCTATGCTAGCCTCCGCATTTAAGAGTAGGGGCTTTACCTGCTCTAAGCTTCCAGCTTTGAGCAAGAAGCATCCTACGTACGTTGCACCTGACACTGCGGTTCTTCCTTTCTTGGAAAAGGCCTTAGCTGCATGCCTTAAAGCGGCGGAAGAAGGGAAACCCTGCCCTGCACTGGAGGAGTGCAGACCCTTCTCCATCGTGACCCCCCCTGACGCTCGACACTGGAAAGATGTTCAGCATACTTTCGTCGTGGGAAGGCTCGATCCTGACGTCGCCGGACGTCAGTTTAATGAAGACCTCCCTAAGCTCAACGATCACCTCCTTCGCCGGGAACAAGACACGAAGGAGAGGCTTGCGGCATCTCTTTCTCATCAAGTCCAACTGGAAGTGATGGCCTGTGACACTAGAGTACCAGATCACTACATGGTACTATCCAAATCCCACTTACTGACAGTAATGAAGGACTTGTACCACTTCATAAAGGCTCGAAGAGCCTGTCGTGAATTCGTGTTTGCCGGTGCCACCGTGAAACACGAACCCCGGAGGCTGATTTCCTCCAACATCTGGGGAAAGCACCTGTTTCCTTCTGACCTTGTCAAGGAAATAACTGACAGAGCCGCCACGGAGAATAGGAACCTTCTCCACAAGTGGGGCATGTCCAGAAAAAGGAAACCCTCTCAGGACGATGGACCTCAGCCTAAGAGGAAACCTCAAAAGCCAAAACCCCAGCAACGTCAGCAACGACGTCAGTTTCCGGGACCCGCTACCTCCCAAGTGGTTGCCCAACCACAACAGACCTTTCAATTGGTCCCCCAACCGGTGTTGTCACAGTCACCGGTCTTCACCCCTGCCTTTGAGCAACCATCCACTACCTTTCATGCCAAAGGTAGAGGCTCGTTCAGGGGTGCAAGCAGAGACGCATCTCGCCGTCCCTCCAGAGGTAGAGGAGGAAAGGGAGCTAGCGGCCGAGGCAACAAGTCCTCGGGACACCAGAAGCAATGAAGTGCTTCCGGTGGGAGGAAGACTCCGCCAATTCCAGGATCGTTGGACCTTCGATCCCTGGGCACACAGCATCATCAAGAACGGTCTAGGCTGGAGTTGGACGCAACCACCCCCAATCTTCCAGCGGTTCTTCCAGCAATCGACCCCCCTTCTGGAAGAATATGTTCTAGACCTCTTGAACAAGAAGGTGATAAGGAAGGTAAAGTCCACCAGGTTCCAAGGGAGACTGTTTTGCGTTCCCAAGAAGGACTCAGACAAACTCAGAGTCATTCTGGACTTATCCCCCCTCAACAAGTTCATAGAGAACAACAAATTCAAGATGCTGACGCTTCAACAAATAAGGACCCTTCTGCCTCAAGGTTCCTACACGGTCTCTATAGACCTGGCGGATGCCTATTGGCACATTCCAATGAACCATCACGCTTCCTCCTACCTAGGATTTCGACTCCAAAGGAAAAGCTACGCCTTCCGGGCCATGCCATTCGGCCTCAATGTGGCCCCTCGGATCTTCACGAAACTGGCGGATGCCATAGTACAACAGCTCCGCCTAAGAAACGTCCAGGTGATGGCCTACCTCGACGATTGGCTAGTCTGGGCTCCATCGCCCGAAGAGTGTGCAAAGTCTTGCAACGAAGTTACCCAGTACCTAGAACACCTGGGATTCAAGATCAACGAGAAGAAATCTCGCCTCTCTCCAGCTCAGAAGTTTCAGTGGTTGGGAATCCACTGGAATCTTCAGTCACACCGCCTTTCCATCCCCCAGAAGAAAAGGAAGGAAATAGCAGGGTCTGTCAAGCGACTACTGAAATCCAAACGCATTTCAAGACGACAGCAGGAACGAGTTCTAGGCTCTCTACAATTCGCCTCAGTGACAAACCCAGTGCTTCGTGCACAGCTAAAGGATGCCGCGGGAGTCTGGAGACGCTCGGCATCCATCGCTCGAAGAGACCTCAAGAGACGGCTTCCAAACAGACTTCGACGCCTCCTAAAGCCGTGGTCGGAAGCAAAGGCCCTGAAAAGGTCCATTCCTCTCCAACACCCTCCTCCATCACTCAACATCCACACGGATGCCTCACTGGAAGGCTGGGGAGGTCACTCCCACCTGAAACAGGCTCAAGGGACCTGGTCTCCACTATTCAAGACGTTCCACATAAACATCTTGGAGGCCATGGCGGTCCTTCTAACTCTGAAGAAGTTATCCCCGCCGCCCTCGATCCACATCCGTCTAACCCTAGACAACTCGGTGGTAGTTCGTTGTCTCAATCGGCAAGGCTCAAGATCGCCCCAGATAAATCAGGTGCTTCTCCCAATCTTCCGTCTGACGGAGAAGAAGAAGTGGCACCTGTCTGCAGTTCACCTACAAGGATTCCGCAATGTGACAGCGGATGCTCTATCTCGGACAAACCCGATAGAGTCGGAATGGTCTCTAGACGCAAGATCGTTCTCCTTCATCTCTCACCAAGTCCCAGAACTTCAGATAGATCTCTTTGCAACAAGCGACAACAATCAACTTCCTCTGTACGTAGCCCCGTACGAGGACCCCAAAGCAGAAGCGGTGGACGCCATGTCACTGGACTGGAACAGGTGGTCCAAGATATACCTGTTCCCTCCCACCAACCTTCTGTTGAAAGTCCTCTCCAAACTGAGAACCTTCAAAGGGACAGCGGCCCTAGTGGCTCCCAAGTGGCTCCGGAGCAACTGGTACCCCCTGGTCCTGGAGCTGCAGCCCAAGCTGATCCCTCTCCCGGGCCCAGTTCTCTCTCAACAAGTACAGAAGTCGACTGTCTTCGCTTCATCATCGAAAATCAAGGACCTTCATCTCATGATTTTCTCTCCCTTGCCGCAAAGAAGAGGTTTGGGATCTCGAAGAAAAGTCTAGACTTCCTAGAGGAATACAAGACCGAATCCACGAGACGGCAATATGAATCATCCTGGAGGAAATGGGTCTCCTTTGTCAAGGCAAAAAATCCTAAAGAAATCACCATTGATTTCTGTATGTCCTTCTTCATTCACCTTCATGGACAAGGATTAGCAGCCAATACGATTTCAACCTGCAAATCGGCCTTGGCTAGACCAATTCTATATGCTTTCCAAATTGATCTGTCCAACGACATCTTTAACAAATTACCAAAAGCATGTGCTCGCCTACGTCCAGCACCCCCTCCGAAACCGATCTCCTGGTCACTAGACAAGGTACTCCATTTCGCCTCCAACTTGGACAACGATTCATGCCCCCTCAAGGATCTGACTCAGAAAGTTATATTTTTATTTGCTCTCGCTTCGGGAGCTCGAGTCAGCGAAATAGTGGCATTATCAAGAGAAGAGGGACACATCCTGTTTACCGATTCAGGAGAAGTGACCCTCTCCCCTGATCCGACGTTTCTCGCTAAAAACGAATTACCCACCAAAAGATGGGGCCCTTGGAGAATATGCCCCCTGAAGGAGGATGTCTCTCTATGTCCAGTAGAGAGTCTCAAGGTCTATCTTCGCAGAACTTCGAACTTTGGTGGAGGCCAACTCTTCAAAGGAGACACATCGGGCAGCGACCTGTCACTGAAACAATTAAGAGCGAAAATCACCTACTTCATTCGCAGAGCGGATCCGAACAGTACACCCGCTGGTCATGATCCTAGAAAAGTGGCATCTTCTCTGAACTTCTTTCAGAGCATGGACTTTGAAAGCCTTAAAAACTTTACGGGCTGGAAGTCCTCGCGAGTTTTCTTTAAACATTATGCGAAACAAGTGCACGAAGTCAAACATTTTGTGGTAGCCGCAGGTAGTGTTATGAAACCTGCACCTAACTCTGCGTAGAACAGTGAGTTACTTGGGACTCTAACTCTTCGGGTGCCTATGTTGACCCTCGAGCGATTCATAGTGATGTCTAAAAACACTTAGTGCTTTTATAACTGTTCTTATCCCAGGTGAAATGTCATAGTGTCACACAAGTGCCGCATGCCTTGAGCATGATGTGTTGTTTAAAGACTTGCGTTCCTCGAGAACGAGTACCTACTAATCCTGAAATTCCTTTTCAGATTCAAGAGCAAGCCTTTATTTCTATGTACATTATTATTACTGTAAATGAACTTTACTTTTGCTGTAAATTATTTAATTTCTGCATTGTGAAATAAAATTTCTATTTTATTACTTATGCGTCTCTTTCAGCTCCTACCTACTATGAAATACATACTGTCATAGTTTTATTTATTCCTCCTTTCTTATGGTCATGAAGAATTTAAGATGTCTAATCCTAAATTATATTCACCCTGTCTCAGTAAGGTTCCTACACGAATACTTACTTCTGATAACCAAGAGATGAACTCTATACACAGTGCCCAACCACCACTGGTCTAATTTAGAATGTTCCTATACAAATATCAAACATTCTGCTTCATCTCTAAGTTCTTCAAGTTCTTCTGTCAGGATGAATAGCCCTTCAATACCACTTTGACGTCGGCATAGCCCATGGGAACTTCCTACCAAAGGGGGGCAGGATACTTCGTTCCTATGGTTCTTTACCTAAGATTACTTTGCTGTTTTGTCAATGCCTAGGCACTTAACACTGGGGGAAAATCTACCACGATACATTGATTCTCTGGTACTCTTCCATCAGGACGCCATGGCTTGAGCCCAAAAAACGGATTTTGAGCGAAGCGAAAAATCTATTTTTGGGTGAGATAGCCATGGCGTCCTGATGGACCCTCCCTACTACTTCGTCCAGTTTTGTTCCCACCCTACACAATTGTATCATGGTGATGGGCAGCAACTGGCTTCAGGATGAAGACGGGCGTGACGTCATCAGAGCAATGGCGTCCGTTTGTTTACGTCTCGAGTATCAGTAGTAGCCACGAGTGAGATTAGCTGTGGAACGGTTCCCAGCTATTCTCAGTCCTTACACACCGAAGCATTAACTCTGTTCGGGGTGAAGATAGCTATGTGGCACGTTCAGACATGCGTGTCCCCTGTTGTATTACGATGTCTTAAAGGGAAACCTTTGAGATACTCGCTCCAGATGTTAGAATTCTGTGATAACCTGTGGTTAAATTCTCTGGGAATATCTTAGTAGTCTTATACCCAAGGAAGCTACCAAACAGGAACCTTCCATCAGGACGCCATGGCTATCTCACCCAAAAATAGATTTTTCGCTTCGCTCAAAATCCGTTGTATGTATGTATGTATGTATGTATATATATATATTTTTGGGCTCAAGCCATGTCGTCCTGATGGAAGTTCCTAGGGTATATTATAACTACGGCGATATTCCCAGAGAATTTACCTTAAGGTACCCGAATTCTAACTCCTGGAGCGAGTATCCCTCCTGAAAGGGATATCGCGACATATCAGAGGACGTATTCTTGACACGCCACATGGCAATCTGCATCCCGAACAGAGATTTCATCTCGCAAGGGGCGATTGGCAAGAAACGAATTCGGGAAAGAAAAAGGGGGAGCCGCTCCCAAGGCTCCCTATCTTCCGATTCGTATGCGTGCCTGGCGCCAATCCTGGCGCCATCTGTATTCCTTTTTGCGTAGCTTAACAACTCGGTGTTTTTTCCTGTGTTTCTCGCAAATCTTGGATTTATTCTACTTTTCATGGCTTCTCCATCTTCGTCGGCCTCTGATAAGTTGAGTATAATGTCTTTTATGTATAAATGTAGGCTCTTGGTAAATTTTTGAGTGATTAATAGGATTAATCTTTGATACAAGAGTCGTAGCCTACCGGAGGCGTCATGGACGCTGTCGCTCGCTAGGTATAAGTTTAGTTAGTCAGAGCGACATTCCCGGTTGTTTTGCTTTAATAAATTTTAGCTATTTAGCATTACATAGGATTTCCTTTCGTGCTTAGTATTATTTTGGCGAAGTATTCGCCATTCTGGCCTACGCTAGGCCATGTAGCCTAGTCGTTTGGTCCTAGTACTTCATGCATGATTTTGGTTTTTCCGAGTGTAATAAAAATTTTATTGAAGCTTTAGGCTATGTTTTATACATTTAAGATTGTGTGGAATATTTCCAAGATAGTATACGAGTGAGTTTCGGTGATTTAGGTAATCGATTCTCTTGGTGCCTAGGCTAAGTTGCTTATGGAGCCTTAGTATACTTTCTCCCCGGTTGCTTTCTTTTCTTCGGAGAAGGTCTGCAATCCCTTTCCCTCTGTTTAAGCCTTGGGCTTATCCCTAAGTGGTTTTTTCCGAATTAATTTTCGATAAAACTATACTGGGGCGTTACTGTACCTTCCTGTTCCAGTAAGTCTGGTTCAAAGAGGGACAGAACAACAGAGTTTTTAGTCTGAGTCTGTGCTTGTCTGGCTTGGGGTAGAGTCTCCCTCGCTGGCCTGACACAGACAAAGGTGGCTTAGCCTCCTTATGTCACTACCGAAGGTTTCTGTGGATATGATTCCTTCTTTTGTGATCTACCAGACTAGTCCTTGTTGCTGTTCTCGGGGGAGGATAAGTTTCTTTCCCTGGGAGTGGCAACACGTTCCTTGCTTTGGTGCTCTGGGAGCTGGCAAGTATTGCTGGCCTCCCCCCTTAGATCTTCCTTAGGCTAAGATAAGTTTCTTGGCTGCGGGTGATCCGTCACTAAAGCAAGGTTGGTAGGACCCTCTTTTGTCCCTTCCCCCTTTATCTCCGTAATGGCCTAGCCATTACAGTACTGTACGTCGTTCTACATCTGGACCTAGTATAGGTTAGGATGTGGAATTGACTCAGCCCCCTGCCGGCCGGCAAGGGTCTTATATTTTGAGTGCTGCCCGGACCTCCCTTGGTCCCTCATCCATGCCTGCCTGTAGAGCCAGACGGCATTGGCCAGGAAGCCTGAATTAGATTCTCCCCTTCCTTATATGCACTCTTTCGGATTGCCGGGCTTGGAGGTAGTGTACACTCTTATCCTGGCATCCATCCTATTTTTCTTCTAGTGCTGTACCCGACCCGGCTGCCGGCCTATGAGGCCGGCAGCCGGGCAGGTGTAGTCCTCTGGTTCTTTTGCTGCCGGCTGGCATCGGTCCTGTACCTTTGCGGGCCGGCTAATGTCAGCCCTTGTCTGCCGGTCACCAAGAGTGTGGCCAGCAGCTGGGTACTACCTTGTGTAGTTACCGGCCGGCAGCCATTGCCGGCCGACATTGGCTGTTGCCGGCCGGCAATTGCTGCCGACCGGCACATGCATTTGAACCAGAGTTCTGCCGCCTTATACCTGTTAAGTAGTATACTTTAAAGCTAGTTATGGTGTGTGCCGGCCGACAGGTGCCGGCCGGCACGTATCCTCCTATACTGTACTAGTATTCTTCAGTATAACATATACAGTAAGAGGAAAACTATAGTATGGGTTTTGGTACAGCACTGTGTGTTCTAACACTTTTGTGTTTTCTTGCACAGTCCTTTGCTGTTGCCCTACAGATAGGAAAGTGAGTTCTTTCCTGTCTATTATCCAGGATTTTAAAATCATTGCTTAGGTGTGAGCTCCACCTGTTTCCTCTGGAAACTTTGCATTGGTTACTCTAGAAGAGATTAACCATTTGATTTTATTATCTGGAAGGCTGCAACAATGGGTTGTGAGGGAAACACAAGTGTGTGTCTTTCCTTTCTGAATTGTTATGCTATACTATGCATATCCAGTGATACATAGTTCACTTGATACTCATGGAAATTTCTTCTCTTTACAGAAGGACCCTCCGAAGTGCGGAAGTGCTTTCTGCAACGTCCGCAGCAAGAACCTCTGCGGACATGAGTTTTGTAGGAGACACGCAGCATGCGCTGTCTCCAAGGATGATCTCCGGTATTGGGACCCTCAGGTATGTACTGTGTGCACTAACCTGATTACTGAGGCCTTTGATTCCCCTAGGACGGCGGAATCAAGGGATATAGCTAGGAAGAAGCTTCGTACCTGGGTAAGGGGCTTCCAAAAGAACACTTCTGGCCCTTATCTTCCAAGTGAGAAGATGAGGGCGTATCTTTTTCCTAAGGCATCAGCTGATGCAGTGATTCCCCAGCCTCAAGAGGAGATCCCCCAAGTTCAGATCCAGGCGGATGCTGAAGTCGCGGTCGCGATGCAAGACATCCAGTTAGATGACAGGATGTCTGATGTGGACGAGTGTCTGGAGGAAGACCTCCTGGCAGAAGCCCAGGATGAAGTTCAAGCCCCAGACGTTGTAAAGGTAGAGGTCGACGAGGTGTCGGCTACTCCGGTTCAGATTCCGGAGCCTATTCCCTCAACATCGGCCGGTCTCTCAGTAGAGCTGGGACAGGCCCTCTCTTCTATTGTTGGAATGATCCAACAAATGCAGAAGGAGAATCAGGAGAAGGCGGCTGCAATGGAACTGCGAATGCAGTGCCTTGCAGAATCACATGGGCCCCAGAAAAAGCTCAATGTGAAAGACCTTCCCTTGTGCTCAGATGCTAACCCATGGAGGTATGCTGAGCACATGCCGATGACGACTGGAAAGATCGTCATCTCGGATAAGCTGGGCTCAGTTCCCCTGGAGGAGGTGGAATTCTGGCCCAGCAAGGCATCATATCCGAACTGTTATGTCCGGCTGAGGAAGGAACCAGCTTCAAAAGAGGAGACAGAGCTGAAGGAGGTCATAGTGATGAACCATGCTAAGGGTCAAGCTCTACTTTCATCCTCGATGAAAGAGAGGGGCTTCTCTAACTCAAAGGTAGCCGCATTGAACAGGAAGCTCCCTTCCTTTGTGTCCTCGCCTACTAGAGCCTTCCCCTTTTTACAGAAAGGGTTTGCGGCTGTACTAAAAGCAGTCGAGGCCGGCAAGCCTTGCCCCTCCCTAGAGGAGTGTAAACCCTTGTCGCTGGCCCTGCCTATGGACCACAAAGACTGGAAGGACGTCCATCTTACGTTCTCAGTTGGAAAGTTGGAGGCTGATATTGCCGGACGTCAGTTCGGCGAGGACCTCCCTAAGCTGTCTGACTTTCTTTTGCGAAGAGAGTTCGAGACAAAAGAAAGACTGGCTGCCTCAATGTCTCTTCAGACTACTCTCGAGACGATGGCAAGTGACCCCAAGGTCCATGAAATGTTCATGGTGGTGGCCAAGAATCATTTGGCCACAGTGACGAAGGACCTTTATGGCTTCGTCAAGGCAAGGAGAGCTTGTAGGGAGTTCGTGTTCACCTCGGCTACGGTGAGGCACGAGCCAAGGAAACTAATCTCCTCCAACATTTGGGGAAAAGACCTTTTCCCTACCGACTTGGTCAAAGAAGTTGTTGATAAGGCCGCCTTGGAGAATAGAAACCTTCTCCAGAAGTGGGGCCTGGCTATCAAAAGAAAGTCTTCCCCGGATGAGGGTCCTCAACCAAAGAGGAAGACTATGAGGACTAGGCTACCGTCTCGGCCAGCCAAGCCTGTTAGACAGCAACAGCAACTGCAATTGCCATTGCCCCGAGTGCCCCAGATCGTGGCACAAACCCCGACCACTTTTCAGTGGGTATCCCAGGCCGTGTCGACACAGTCCACGGCAATCACCCCAGCGTTCGAAGGGCAGTCTACTTCCTTTCGAGCAAAGCCTAGAGGAGCAGCCAGAGGCTCGTCTAGACGCCCCTCAAGGGGAAGGGGATTCAAGGGTGGTCGTGGTCAGGAAGGCAAGACCTCTGGACGGCAGTCCAAGTGAGGTGATACCGGTAGGAGGGAGACTTCTGAAATTTCGGGATCGGTGGACCTTCGATCCCTGGGCCCACAGCCTACTCAAGAATGGACTGGGCTGGAGCTGGTACAGCACTCCACCCCCGTGCCTTCGGTTTTTCCAACACTCCACCCCCGTTATGGAGGAGTACGTTCAAGAACGGTTGGAGAAAAAAGGTGATCCGAAGGGTGAAGCCCATCAATTTCTAAGGGAGGCTGTTTTGTGTTCCCAAGAAAGACTCGGAAAAGCTCAGAGTCATTCTGGACTTGTCGCCACTCAACAAGTTCATAGTGAATTGCAAATTCAAAATGCTAACACTGCAACACATAAGGACCTTACTGCCCAAGAGGGCATATTCCGTCTCTATAGACTTGTCAGACGCCTATTGGCACATTCCAATCAGCCATCGACTCTCCCCCTACCTAGGGTTCAGGCTACAACGAAGACTATACGCCTTCGGAGCCATGCCATTCGGGCTAAACATAGCCCCAAGGATTTTTACGAAGCTTGCGAGCGTAGCTCTCAAACAATTACGCCTAAAGGGAATTCAGGTAGTAGCCTACCTGGACGACTGGTTGGTGTGGGCAGCATCCGAGACAGAATGCTTGCAAGCTTCCGGTCAAGTGATCCAGTTCCTAGAGTACCTAGGCTTCAAGATCAACAGAAAAAAGTCTCGACTTTCTCCATCTCAAAGGTTCCAGTGGCTGGGAATCCACTGGGACCTTTTGTCACACCGTTTCTCCATCCCGGCGAAGAAAAGGTAGGAGATAGCGGGTTCTGTCAAGAGACTTCTAGATTCCGAAAGGATATCAAGACCCGAGCAGGAGAGGGTACTGAGCTCTCTCCAGTTTGCTTCGGTGACAGACCCAGTGCTAAGAGCACAGCTAAAGGATGCAATCGGAGTTTGGAGAAGTTATGCATCAAACGCGCGAAGAGATCTGAGAAGACCAGCCGCTGCGGCTAAGTACTCTTCTCAGGCCTTGGTCCCAAGCCAGACATCTAAAGAAGTCGGTTCTTCTTCAGCCACCTCCCCCGTCGGTGACGATTCACTCAGACGCCTCGAAGGAGGGATGGGGAGGTCACTCTCATCGGAAAAAAGTCCAGGGGACTTGGTCCAAGCTATTCAAGACCTTTCACATAAAACTTTCTAGAAGCTATGGCAGTGCTCCTTACCTTAAAGAAAGTCTCCCCGCGTCACTCGATCCACATAAGGTTGGTGATGGACAGCGAGGTAGTTGTGAGATACTTGAATCGACAAGGATCGAGGTCACCACCTCTCAACCAGGTGATGTTGGCCATCTTCCGATTGGCGGAAAAGAAGAAGTGGTACCTGTCGGCAGTTCACCTTCAAGGAGTCCGCAATGTGACGGCGGACGCTCTATGCAGGTTCACACCGATAGAGTCGGAATGGTCCTTAGACGCAGGATCATTCTCCTTCAGTCTGAATCAAGTCCCAGAACTGCAGATAGACCTCTTTGCGACGAAAGACAACAAGAAGTTGCCCCTGTACGTGCCCCGTAAGAGGACCCCTTAGCGGAAGCAGTGGACGCGATGTCCCTCGACTGGAACAGATGGTCCAAGATTTATCTGTTCCCTCCTCACAACCTTCTGTTGAGGGTCCTCAACAAACTGAGATCCTTCAAGGGGTAGCGGCAATAGTGGCCCACAAGTGGCCGAACAGCGTGTGGTTCCCCCTGGCATTGGAACTGTAGCTGAAGTTTGTACCGCTACCAGATCCAGTTCTGACCCAGCGAGTCCAGAAGTCAACTGTCTGCGCTTCATTACAGAAAACCCGGACCCTGCAGCTCATGATTTTCTCTCCCTAGCGGTGAGAAAGCGTTTCGGGATTTCGAAAGCCAGCATAGACTTCCTTGAGGAATATAAGTGCAAATCTACTAGAAGGCAATATGAGTCATCTTGGAGAAAATGGGTGGCCTTTTGTCAAGGCGAAGAATCCGCAGGAGATCTTGACAGACTTCTGCTTATCTTTCTTCTCCACCTCCATGGTCAAGGATTGGCAGCTAACACGATTTCAGCGTGTAAGTCTGCTTTGACAAGACCCATTCTATATGCCTTCCAGGTCGACCTAGGTAACAAGATCTTTAATAAAGTCCCGAAAGCCTGTGCTAGGCTCAGACCTTCAGCACCTCCAAAGCCCATTTCATGGTCTTTAGACAAGTTCTTCATTTCGCTTCTCTGTTGAGCAATGAAGAGTGTGCGTTAAAGGATTTGACACAAAAAGTTATTTTCCTATTTTGCACTCGCGTCCGGGGCCAGGGTTAGTGAGACTGTAGCCCTCTCGAGAGAGGCAGGTCGTGTTCAGTTCCTGGATGGGGGAGAACTGAACCTGTTTCCGGATCCTACGTTTCTCGCCAAGAATGAGTTACCCACCAACAGGTGGGGTCCCTGGAGAATCTGCCCTCTGAAAGAAGATGCATCTCTATGTCCAGTAGAATGCCTAAAGGTCTATCTTCATAGAACTTCAGACTTCAAGGGTGGTCAACTATTCAGGGGAGAAACATTAGGCTCAAATTTATCTCTGAATCAACTCAGAGCGAAAATCACATATTTTATTCGCAGAGCGGATCCTGACAGTACACCCGCAGGTCACGATCCGAGGAAAGTTGCCTCATCCTTAAATTTCTTTAATTGTATGGATTTTGAACATCTCCGTTCATACACTGGCTGGAAGTCTTCCAGAGTGTTCTTTCGCCACTATGCGAAGCAAGTAGAGGAACTAAAGAGATCTGTGGTAGCAGTGGGTCGCGGTGTTAACCCTACTGTTCAACTCTGCGAGGAACAGTGGTCTTAATTGGGACGATTAATTCCAGGGTGAGTGTGTAGTTACATACTGTACTACAAACTAAGTGAGGGCACTGTGTTGCCCATCCAGACTGTTCCATTTCCGAAGGTGAACCTAGCATAAGTGCAGACATGTGTGCCGAGCGTTTCTAACGCTAATGTCATTGATTTGTAATACAGACTTTTATGACTTTGATACCTCGGTATCTTAAAAGTGGCATTTAATGTTTTTTCTTTCAGACAAACAAGTTCTGTTTACTATCATACTTATGCTTAAAGTTTTGGGTTATCCTCTTCTTATGTATATATATATATATATATATATATATATATATATATATATATATATATATATATATATAATTGTGGTTAACCTGTCTATTTATTGCCTGTCAATAAACTGGTTCTTGAGAACCTTGCGTCTCCTTCACCTGTGTCAATTTATTGGTATAATTGAGCATTCATTCTATGTACCTTATCTGGGATAATTCTAATAGAATTGTTCCTTTATGCAAGCTATGTTGCATTGGTTTTCCTCCTATGCGGATATAAAACCTTTGTCCAATACAAGTATTGTGCGGAGAACTGGTCGATATTTCATATTGACGCAGTGATTCTTTACAAACTATGCTTTACTTAATATAGGGCAAGACCACTATATTAGCTTGCCTGGTATTCATACATAGGTATATGTACTCTTCGAGACTTTTCCAGAGTCTAGTAGGACTCTTCCCTGTAGGGGGCAGGAAGCTCTAACATGGTTTATAGTTAGTTGAAAAGATGTATAACGGTAACATCTTAGGTCTCTAGGTCTAGTCGACCGGGAAAAATTACATCCGGGGAGTACGGCACGTTCTTAGAATCCACAGATACAGTAATGCTCTGGTATACTTCCATCAGGACGACATGGCTTGAGCCCAAAAAACGGATTTTGAGCGAAGCGAAAAATCTATTTTTGGGTGAGATGGCCATGTCGTCCTGATGGACCCGCCCTTGCCTTTCTAAGAAAGGGCCGTAGGACCCCTCCCTATATACAGTATCTGTAGCACCTCGTGTACGCTACAAGGAATACAGATGGCGCCAGGATTGGCGCCAGGCACGCATACGAATCGGAAGATAGGGAGCCTTGGGAGCGGCTCCCCCTTTTTCTTTCCCGAATTCGTTTCTTGCCAATCGCCCCTTGCGAGATGAAATCTCTGTTCGGGATGCAGATTGCCATGTGGCGTGTCAAGAATACGTCCTCTGATATGTCGCGATATCCCTTTCAGGAGGGATACTCGCTCCAGGAGTTAGAATTCTGGTACCTTAAGGTAAATTCTCTGGGAATATCGCCGTAGTTGTAATATACCCTAGGAAGCTACCCTATAGGAACTTCCATCAGGACGACATGGCCATCTCACCCAAAAATAGATTTTTCGCTTCGCTCAAAATCCGTTATATATATATATATATATATATATATATATATATATATATATATATATATATATATATATATATATATATATATGTGTGTGTGTGTGTGTGTGTGTGTGTGTGTGTGTATGTGTGAGTGTGTGCATTACAGATAGGCATATACAAACACGTGTAATGATACAAATGCACAGAGTCTGTATAGGTTGGGACTTAAGCAAATATATACACGTAATAAGGTTGTTCAATATATATGAAAAAAGCCGTTGATTAAAAAAAACAATTTTTATACGTTTTCCGTATAATCATCAGAGCATATTTAAAAAAAAAAAAAACGAAATTGTCTTCATTTTTTTTTTTACAAATTCATTCATTTCTATGAATATAAACGTGTTATCCAAAACAATTTTTTTCTTTCATTTTCTGCACTTCAGATTTCTTCTCTTCATCCCCCTTTTATTAAGTCTGTTCCATCGTTGTAATTAGTCCATCGACGCCCATTCGCTAACAAGGTACGGTTCCCTACCAAGCCATAAGTGGTATTATCCAATTATCTATAATAGTGTAATGGTCCCTATGGAAACGGCGGCTCACAGAAGTGCGCCTGTAATATTAATCTTAAAGAGGAATTCTAATTTGCCGAAGTGCAGAGGGATGGTATGGCATAATCACTGTCATTTCTTGGCTCTCGTTTTTGTCTCATTGTGATTAATCATTGGTTTCCTAATTTTATATTTTTTATATGATGAAAGGATTTTGTTAATTTTATAGGTGAGGCCCAGGTCATTTAATGGTATTTTATTTATCAATGTTTTATTTGTGGATAAATATCAGTATAAAAATCTTGTTTTATATGCCAAATGAAAAGTTTTTTTCGTGTTAATTTTCTGTAATAAGTCTTAATGAGGAGTCAAATGAGCACTGCTTATTACCGATAATAATGGTTCTCAAAAATTATAAAAAATATAAAACATTTATTATAAAAAGTAACAACCTGAGAGAGAGAGAGAGAGAGAGAGAGAGAGAGAGAGAGAGAGAGAGAGAGAGAGAGATGTGAAGAATTTAAATCAAATAGTATATTGTAACCAATATAGTTAGTGCTTTACATTGAGTTAATTATGCTGTAGAGAAGGTATATGTTCAATCTCAATGTTTTTCGAAATTATTAACCGAAGTAAAATTTCATGAAAAGACAATGTAATCAGACACTTTTTTCATCTATAAATTCCCAATACTAGAGTTTGGCATGTATCTCTCTCTCTCTCTCTCTCTCTCTCTCTCTCTCTCTCTCTCTCTCTCTCTCTCTCTCTCTCTCTCTCTCTCAAAAGTGATCACTAATCATGATTTCCCTCCGGTACAAAATAAATATGAACCTAAATAAAAGTTTTTATTTATTTATTACAAAGTAAAGTCTTTGATTTTGGATTATTCCTGAGCCTTTGGTAGTGCTCCCTTAGGTAATGATTGATGATATCAGAATTAAAAAAAAAAAAAAAAATGAGATTCCAGTTAATGCAACCTACGCATCTATTTTTAACTAGTGATATTAATTTTCCCATGATTGATAGACAGGGGATTGCAGTTTTCTAGAGTTTTCTGATTACATCATACTTTTATAATGAAATCTAAAACTTATAAAATATGACTCTAAATAGCAAGAAAAAGACATCTATAAAATTCTTTTTATAGTACGTCATAATTAACTATATTATAGGCTAACCTAATCAAATATACTTTTCATATTACACTTCTCCTTATACTACCAACCTGCCCTTACAATTACTACTAAAAATTTAAAGGCCGCTTATGAATGACAGAGGAAAGGGACAGTGCCATTGCCCTAGATAGTAACCGCATATACATATGATCAACGCCCAACACCCTCTCCACCCAAGCTAGGACGAAGGAGGGCCAGGCAATGGCTGCTGATGACTCAGCAGATACATCTATAGGCTGCCCTAAACCCCACATTCTTATCTCACAAGGATGTTGAGGTTGCAACGACCAAAGAAACTAACGAGTTTGAGCGGGACTCGAACCCCAGTCTGGCGTTCACCAGTCAGGGACGTTACCACATCAGCCACCACAAACAATTTTTTTCCTTCCCCTTTACGTAAAGGCCCTATACCAACCCGAGGTATAACTCATTATATAAATGTTGCAGCCTTGCCCAAATTAGTATAAAAAGAACTCCAAACTTCACCAAACAATTTTGTTTTCAATACCGTTCAGACTAATTTATTTGAGCGTCAAGATCATTTATGTATTAAGATGTAATTGCTACAGGTCTATACCGTCTATATAGCAGACATTTATTATTTCATATTTAAAACTTTCTCCCATAATTTTCATAAAATTTCGATCTGATCGTCAATTATTTCTTCAAATACACTAGAGTCCTAATCCA
>NC_090739.1:25636715-25638227 GCF_036898095.1 Palaemon carinicauda
TGCATATCTGTGAATATCTATATAAATACCGCTGTAAATTTTGACGGGTCGCGTACTCTAGTAATGATAATGATGGTAATAAGGATATAACGTCTTTATAAAACCCAGATCTCTATTTTAATTTACGTAATATAAACACAATCTAATTACCTTTCCCATTCTTTGTTCATCTATCTGTCTGTCAGCTTGGCTGTGTGTTTGCCTGTCTCTCTGTGGCTCCTTTTTCTCCATTTTATTTGTAAGCCCGTGCGTCGGCCTTAGGCTCCCTTTGCGATGCCATAAAAGGAGACTTTATGGGCTGACTAATCTGAGAAGGAAACTCTTGTCTATTTAAAAGAAAATTCCGAGATCAGGCTAAAGCTGCACTACGCTCAACGCCTTCGGATAATATGTATTCTTAACATGTACAGTAGGACATAAGACTCCACGGCACACCTTTTTACAAAGAAGTGCACCTTGCCACACCCTTACTTCTCGGCGAGTAACCAAACAGATTGTGTAAGAAGAGATGGCATGACATGAGTCTTTTTATTGTTTATATATGACATATCTGTTTTTTACATTGTTAATAGTTTATATAGGACATATCTGTTTTGACGCTGTTACTGGTTTTAGAATGATATATTGTTAATTTATTCGCATCATTTATTTATTTCCTTATTTCCTTTCCTCACTGGGCTATTTTTCCCTGTTGGAGCGCTTGGGCTTATAGCATCTTTCTTTTCCAACTTGGGTTGTAGTAGTAGTAATAATAATAATAATAATAATAATAATAATATTAATAATAATGTGGTGGGGGGCTAAATACAGGAACTTGCTGTGCAGTAAGGGTGTGACTGTATTCACTACTGGTTATTCCTGTGTCCACCTGTATGTCTTGGGTCACTATTATACTAAGATGAGTAGGGACAATGTATATTTAGTGTAACTATTAAATCTTTAACTCTCGAAACTACCCCACGCGGCAATCTGAGTCAATTATTGATTTCTTTGCAGATAATAAACAAATACAACGGATATTTTGCTGAATATTGTTGTATAGATGACGGATCGTATAACACCAAATCATACTTGCAGAAAAAAAAATTCATTTATTCTGAAAGAATAAATTGTTCTCTGAATTTATGAAGTTATTCTATAATGTTTATTCAGTGAATCCTAAATAGATTAGTAATGATATCGATCTCTTCCTAAACAAAGATAAAAACAATAAAATAACAACAGTGAACTCAATTACTTATGGATGAAACAAATTAATACTTTACGAGAAAAAAAAAAAACCCTTAGAGGTAATCAAGTTCTAGTGACACTTGTATTTGAAATACTCTAAATTTTCAAGAGGTGTAAAAAACCGTTTTATTGTCAATCTGATTTGAAAGGGTTTAATTTGCTCTGAATAAATTGTTATGATGAATCTTACCCATTACGGGACACTAATTATGTATTTTCCATAATATTACAATTCACGTACTTTTCCTGTTACTGATAATATCATCTTTTGGGATATCATCC
>NC_090739.1:25651227-25666227 GCF_036898095.1 Palaemon carinicauda
AATCAATGGCATCCATGTCTTTACCCATCACCCTTATAGGTAAAGACATGAAAGCCATCGATTTCTCCGAGGAATCTGACGAACCGAGGACAAACAGCACTGACATGTCTCTTGAAATCTCGAAGGAGACTGGCGAACTAGGCAAAGAAGATCTTGAAAAACTATAAAAGACAGAAGAGAATAGAGAAGGGAAGCCTTTATATGAAGAAGTAAAAATGATAGCCTTTAATTATAGAGGTAAATTACCTAAAACCTGAGGTCAAATAGCCTCTACTATTGGCGGTTAGTCGCCTTAAAATAGAGGTCTCAAAGAGCCTCTAGTGCTAGAAATAAAGCACCCAAAAATAAAGGTCAAGAGCTTTTAATGTTAGATGTAAGGGGATTAAAATAAAGGTCAAAGAAACTCTAATGCTAGAGTATAGCACCTCAAAATAGAGATCAAAGAACCTCTAATGATAAAAGTAAGGAGCCTCAAAACAGAGGTCAAAGAGCCTCTAATGCTAAAATTAAGGAGCCTCAAAATAGAGGTCAAAGACCCTCTAATGCTAAAAGTAAGGAGTCTCAAAATATATGTCAAAGAACCTATAATACTAAACGTAAGAAGCCTCAAAATAGAGGTCAAAGAACCTCTAATGCTCAAAGTAAGGAGCCTCAAAATAGAGGTAAAAAAGCCTCTAATGCTAAAAGTAAAGAGCATCAAAATAGAGGTCAAAGTGCCGCTAATGCTTAAAGTATGGAACCTAAAGATAGAGGTGAAAGAGCCTCTAATGCTAAAAGTAAGGAGCCTCAAATTAGAGGTCAAAGAGCCTCTAATGCTAAAAGTAAGGAGCCTCAAAATTGAGGTGAAAGAACCTCTAATGCTAAACATAAGAGGCCTCAAAATAGAGGTCAAAGACTCTCTAATGCTAAAATTAAGGAGCCTCAAAATAGGGGTCAAAGAGCCTCTAATGCTAAAAGTAAGGAACCTCAAAATAGAGGTCAAAGAGCCTCTAATGTTATAAGTATAGAGCCTCAAATTAGAGGTCAAAGAGCCTCTAAGGCTAAAAGTAAGGAGCCTCAAAATAGTAGTCAAAGAACCTCTAAGGCTAAAAGTAAGGAGCCTCAAAATAGTAGTCAAAGAGCCTCTAATGCTAAAAGTAAGGAGCCTCATAACAGAGGTCAAAGAGCCTCTAATGCAGGAGATACTGCACCTCAAAATCGAGGTCAAAGACCCTCTAATGCTAAAAGTAAGGAGCCTTAAAATAGAGGTTAAAGAGCCTCTAACGCTAAAAGTAAGGAGCCTCAAAATAAGTCAAAGAATCTCTAATGTTAAATGTAAGGAGCCTCTAATGCTAAAAGTAAAGAGCCTCAAAATAGAGGTCAAAGAGACTCTAATGCTAAAAGTGAGCAGCCTCAAAATAGAGGTCAAAGAGCCACTAATGCTAAAAGTAAGGAGCCTGAAAATAGAGGCCAAATACCCTCTAATACTAAAAGTAAGGAGCCTCAAAATAGAGTTCAAAGAGCCTCTAATGCTAAAAGTAAGGAACATCAAAACAGAGGTCAAAGATCATCTAATGCTAAACGCAAGGAGCCTCAAAATAAAGGTCAAAGACCCTCTAATACTAAAAGTAAGGACCCTCAAAATAGAGGTCAAAGACACTTTAATGTTAAAAAGAGTCTCAAAATAAAGGTCAAAGAGCCTCTAATGCTAAAAGTAAGGACCCTTAAAATAAGAGGTCAAAGAGCCTTTAATACTAAAAGTAAGGAGCCTCAAAATAGAGGTCAAAGACACTAATGCTAAATGTGAGCAGTCTCAAAATAGAGGTCAAAGAGCCTTTAATGCCCAAAGTAAGGAGCCTCAAAATAGTGGTCAAAGACCCTCTAATGCTAAACGTAAGGAGCCTCAAAATAGAGATCAAAGACCCTCTAATGCTTAGTAAGGAGCCTCAAAACAGAGGTCCAACAGACTCTAATGCTAAAAGTAAGGAGCCTCAAAATAGAGGTCAAAGAGCCTTTAATGCCCAAAGTAAGGAGCCTCAAAATAGTGGTCAAAGACCCTCTAATGCTAAACGTAAGGAGCCTGAAAATAGAGGTCAAAGACCCTCAAATGCTAAAAGTAAGGAGCCTCAAAATAGAGGTCAAAGACTCACTAATGCTAAAAGTAAGGACCCTCAAAATAGAGGTCAAAGAGACTCTAATGCTGAAATTTAGCAGTCTCAAAATAGAGGCCAAAGAGCTTCTAATCTTAAAAGTAATGAGCCACAAAATAGAGGTCAAAGACCCTCTAATGCTAAATGTAAGGAGCCGCAAAATAGAGGTCAAAGGCCCTCTAATGCTAAACGTAAGGAGCCTCAAAATGGAGATCAAAGACCCTCTAATGCTAAACGTAAGGAGCCTCAAAATAGAGGTCAAAGAGCCTCTAATGCTAAATGTAAGGACCCTCAAAATAGATGTCAAAGACCCTGTAATGCTCAAAGTAAGGAGCCTCAAAATAGAGGTCAAACAGCCTCTAATGCTAAAAGTAATGAGCCTCAAAATACAGGTCAAAGACCCTCTAATGCTAAAAGTAAGGAGCCTCAAAATAGAGGTCAAAGAGACTCTAATGCTAAAAGAGAGCAGTCTCAAAATAGAGATCAAAGAGCTTCTAATGATAAACGTAAGGAGCCTCAAAATAGAGGTGAAATACCCTCTAATGCTCAAAGTAAGGAGCCTCAAAATATAGGTCAAAGAGCCTCTAATGCTAAAAGAAAGGAGCCGCAAAATGGAGATTAAAGAGCCTCTAATGCTAAAAGTAAGGAGCCTCAAAATAGAGGTCAAAGAGCCTCTAATGCTAGAGGTAAAGCACTTCAAATTAGAGATCAAGGAACATATAATGCTAAGATTATAGTACATCAAAATAGAGGCCATAGAGCCCTTAATACTAAAGGTATGGCACCTCAAAATAGAGCTTAAATATCCTCTAATCTTGGAAGTATGGCACCTCAAAATAAAAGGTCAAAGAGCCTCTATTGCTAGAGGTAAGGTACCACAAAGTAGAGGCCAAATAGTCTGGCCTATTCTTTGTATATTCACCCTACGCATTGGTTTCCAGCGCGCCAGCGCTTTTCTGCGCCTTCACCAAAAACTATGCTTCAACAGAAACTGAGCACCAGCAGCGTCCTGTGCGCCAACGCTCCAGTACTCTCCTTCGCACTCGTGCAAGAGGCAAAAAGGATGAAAACTTTTTGACAGGTTAAAATTGCCCCGTTCCCCTCCCCTCAAGGCGAAGCAAATGATTTCCTTGAAGAAAGGAAAGATGAATACTGTGAAAAACTGCAGAGTATAATAGGTGAGAACCTAGAAAGATATGAAAATTGTGACTAATGACTTCAATGCTAAAGTTGGAAGGAATAATCAAGGGATAGAAAATGTGATGGGTGTTGAGGTTCTTGGCGAAGTTGCAAATGAAAATGGGGCACATTTTAAAAGTTATTGTTCAACAAACAATCTTGTTACTGAAGGTACTCTTTTCCACCACAAGGATATCCACAAATATACAAGGACTTCACCATGTGGCAATTACAAATATCAAATAGATCACATAGCCATTGATAAAGAGAGGAGGACTCTGGGAAATGTAACAAGCTATAGAGATGCAGTTATCGGTAGTGATCACCAGCTCCCCATTGCCACACAAATATCAAAACTGAAAGAACCCAACAGAAATGTATATAGAATACCTAAGTTTGATACAACTAAGCTTCTAGAGGATGAGCACAGAAATCTTTGTAACTGAATGTAGGAATCGATTTACAGTCTTAAGAGACGTTAAGAGACGAAGTTTTGGGACATGCAGTTACAAGGAGAAAACCATGGATATCAAATGATACTTGGGATACTATAAAAAGAAGACAAAGACAGAAATTGATTTCTTAAAGTTTTCGAGGAAGTAATGAAAATTACAAGGCAGAGCATGCCAAGTATTTCA
The DNA here is from genome assembly GCF_036898095.1 of Palaemon carinicauda. Classification (NCBI taxonomy): domain Eukaryota; kingdom Metazoa; phylum Arthropoda; class Malacostraca; order Decapoda; family Palaemonidae; genus Palaemon; species Palaemon carinicauda. The sequence continues at coordinate 25,655,174 of NC_090739.1, forward strand.
GTATTGATAGTGAGGTCAAAAGAAATATCAGGAATGATTGGAGAGAATATTTAGACAGGAAAGCAGATGAGGCTGACAAAGCTATGAATTCAGGGAGTGGCTTTGTTGTAGAAATTACTCTTGGAATTATTAATGAAATATCTACGGGAAAAAAAAGCATATACCCATCAAAAAGAAAGATGGATCTGTTATAACAAAAGAACATGAAGAAAGGTAGCGTTGGATTGAACACTTTAGTGAGGTTATGAATAGGAAATACGAAGGGAATAATTTGGTTGATATACCTGAAACTGATGAAGACCTTGATGTGCCCATGAATGAATTAGGTGTGTTTGAAGTCGAAGCTATTCTTAAAAAAAAAACTCAAAAGATGGAAAGACCCTGGATACGAAGGAATAACTGCCGGGATGATATTGCCTGAAAATTAAATGACTCCCAGATTACCTACAAGATTATTTTGTAGAATGTGGCGTGAAGAGGCAAAGCCTATGTATGGGAGCTAGGAGTGCTGGTGAAAATGACAAAAAAAGATCTGACTGATTGGAATCATTACAGAGGCATCACACTTACGTCAGCTGTCATGAAAATATATAGAATGTTCATTCTAAAGAGACGAGAGAAAAATTGATGAAAAGTTGAGAGATGAAAAAGCAGGATTTAGAAAAGGTAGAAGTTGTACTGATCAAATTTTCATTTAAGACATGTGGTACAGCAATATGTAGAATATAGAATTCCACTTTTGATGGTATATGTGGGCTATGAAAAAGCTTTTGATTATGTGCTCTAGCAAATTTTGTGGAGAGTCCTGCGACATTATGGAGTTCCTCTCAAATATGTAAATTTAATTGTCTGTTCATAAGCATAAAAAATACAAAGTTAATGTTAGTGGCGTCTTATCAAACGAATTTCCAGTGAAAAGTGGAGTACTCAGAGGGAATGTGTTGTTACCTATGTTGTTTATCCTCCTCATAGATTTTGTAATGCATAGATCGGTTGGGGATGGTGGAGAAGGATTGGACTGGATTGGTAACTGAAAATTAGGAGACCTAGAGTATGCTGAGGACGCTGTCCTCATTAGCAGAACACCACAGGGCTTGGAAAGCTTGCTTACCAGAATGCATGAAAAATCACATGAGGTTGGGCTCGAGATAAATAGAAGAAAGACAGATGATGAGAACGGAATATGCAATGGAAGATGAAATATGTTTGGAAGAATAAAGGATTAATGAGGTAGAATTATTTAAATTTTTAGGAACTATGATATCTAATATAGGAGCTTTAGAATTTGAGTTTAATAAAAGATTGAAAAAAGCAAATCAGAGGATGGCTAGGTTAAGTCAAATTTGGAAATCAGATCGCCTAAAATTACATATAATAATCAGGCTATATATCAGTTTAGTGAGATCGATGTTACTGTATGGTCGTGAATCTTGGTATATTAATGAAACTCATTTTGTAAATTTGAGAACAAAGCCCTCAGAAGAATATTGGGTGTTAAATGACAGGACAGGATTAGAAATGAAACTAAGAGAGATTACTCGAGCGCCACATGTGGATGAGATCAAGGTGAGGGGTAGATGGAGATGGTTTGGGGATGCTCTTTGTTCTCCCTAAGAGACATTAGTTCACCAAACTTTAAACTGGCCTCCAAAAGGCACTAGAAGAGTTGGAAGACTCAGGACTATAAAGCATGAGGTAGGGTATTGTGATTGGAGAAGTATTGAATTAAAAGCTGAAGATAGAGACGACTAGCGAAATCTAATTGAGGCCCTTTGCATTAAAAAGGCGTGGGAGGAGATGATGATGATGATATGTGGGCAGTGGCTTCAAGGATCTAGCTCAAGACGAGTCACTTAGCCTCCTTCTTCCTCTAAAAACCCTTTTGTTGCTCTACCAATGCAAAATAATGGACGATCCTTAATATCTTCCTAAATAATTTGAATTTCTTTTTAATTTCTTTTACTTTAGGTATAAATAAATCCTTATCATTCACTGTCGGGACTATCCTAGCAGTTCAATTATCACCATTTATTACCCTGGTCAATTTAGATTTTTTTGTATTTACGTTAGTGTTTGCAGACATTTTTTCTTAAAGAATCGAGAGATATTTGGTTGCTTTGTATTTCCATGATTTGTCATGTTTCTATCTCTCTTTCTTTGTGTTTTTCCTTTTATTTTTCTTCATTTCATCTTTTTTTCTTAAATCCTCGATTGTATCCCTTTCTTTTGTAGGTAAAAGTATATATCTCTTTGATGGCTCGTTCATAGTATGAGGTAACAATGATAAGAATAAAATGGATGGGTACAACGAATATTGTTTATGGGATCAGCTTTGCCCCTCCTTGATGTATCTATCATGCTGTTCACTCTAATGTTGCTCCATTTAACACCATATCAAAAAGGCTACATGACAGTTATCAACATGGAAATTAGCAGGAACAGTGGAAATATATTCTATTTCAATTCCTGAAATTTTCATTTATATGTGAATTATTATAGGAACAATGTATATAGGTTTTTTTTTTTTTTTTTTTTTTTTTTTTTTAGCATTTGGGTTGACACCCCTCTCGAGGATGTTACCATGTTTTAGTCAATCTTTTTTAAGGTTTCCCTCCTGAGTGTCAACAGCTTTAAGAGTGTCCCGAGTATTAAATAACTTTTTGAAAATCATATCATAACCATCGAGCTAGAAAGAAATTTATTTTTCTAATGTAACTCTCAGGGTGTCACTTTTAGGGTGTCACCTTGGGCAGACACCCCTTTTACTGCACCCCTTATATCTTATTTTGAATTTTTATGATTACATATATGCATATTTATACATAAAAGTATATTTGTGTGCTGGAATACGAAATTTGATTTATATATTCATATAGTAAGGCAAAATTGGACAGTTTTCAAAACCATGGTCAGGCAAAATTGGACAGGTAAACTTCTCCCTTTTTTCTTGGCTAGGCAAAATTGGACAATCTTGGATTACGGACACAAAATTTTATGAAAGTCTATAATTTTTTTCTAGCATATTTATATTGATAGGGACCACAAATTGTCATAGTTTGCCCAACTGAGCGTTGGCGCTTAACGGAGATACAGACGTGTCCAAAATTGCCTCACTGTCCAAAATTGCCTCGCCTCTGAGATATATTTTTTTTTTTTATTACAGATTATTGATGATTATGAAACAAGCCATTTTTATAGATGAGACCTCCCTCTCATGAAAACATGTTTGGTATTTGGTCATAAATTATCAATATAGATTTTGTACAAAGGTTACTAAAAAGGTGTCCAAAATTGCCTCACCCTACTATACTTCCTATTAATCAACCAAAAAATGTTTTAGATTCGATAAGAAAACCTTCATGGTATCAAAAAAATCAACATTGTGTATAATGACCGAATACTGATAATTATGAGATGAAATTAAATGAAATTTTGTGATGAAAAACCGCGACAGGAGTTTTATTACCATGAAAATTATCTAATAATGCAATAGCAAGTAAACCGAAAAAACAAAATTAATATATTTACATGAACAGCATTTGTAAACTGACTGCACAGAAAGGTTACCCAATTAGAAGAATATCGACAATCTTCAACCCAGCTATTTATAACGTTACTTTTCAAAACATTCCTAAAATATCTAAAATATCCCTCAGTTACTTATTTACTCGTTGTGTGAAACAACAATGAAACTAAAAATACGTTTTAATATATTGTAATGAATTACTCTAGTTGAGAAATGAGGTGATTGGTTTTCACTTTTTATCAGAATCGTAAATTAATTGAAGGAATGTTTTAGTAAAACAGACTATGTTTAGAAAACATTATTTTTCGTAAATCCTTGAAAATAGTCACTTTCTATTATCAAGCTCTTAAATCTACCCTTTCAAACGTACAATGATATTTCATTACTTATTATTAGTAGTTCAATGAACTACATTTTATATGATTCATGACAAAGCACTAAATAGGTTTGTAGATTCTTCATAATAACAATAATATAAATAACAATAATAATTAGTTCATTGTGCTTGATTAATTGTAGTTCTATTTCACTAGGGAATTAATGGATGATAAACAAAGAATATTTTATACCATTCAGCTATGTCTGTTTACTGCTATTTATATGTGATTTATTATTAACATACTTGGTTTTTTCACTCAGGGATACCTGAGTCCTCAACATCTGAACATCTTATAATAATAATAATAATAATAATAATAATAATAATAATAATAATAATAATAATAATAATAATGGAATGAATTATTATCATTATGGAACAAGAAAAAACTGGATATACAGTTGACTGAATAAGCAGATAAAATCTGTCAATAACGAACGTTAACAAGCCGTTATCGAAAATAATATAATTACTGGAATGACAAAACTATATATATATATATATATATATATATATATATATATATATATATATATATATATATATTTCTATCTTCTGGATTAATTTACGGTACAAACTTCATAAACTTTATTTTCACAACTAATTCTAATCATGATAGAAATGTTTAATACTTTAATCACTATCAAAGTCTCACGAAAACTAAGAATTATAAAGAAACCATCATTACAGGGGGAAAATCATAAACACAACCATATTTATAATGGATTCTGTCAAATGTGTATGTAATCGAACCCACATTAAGACATAACATTAATCAATAGTTTTTCCAAACTGCAACTATGCCCATTACTTCAGCAACGCCATTTCGTGGTATCAAATAAATCAACAATGTATCTAATGACCGAATAATGTTTGTGAGTCATAGCGCAGCCTTCTGTAACGTATGAAGCATTTAAAGATGACCTATAATTGCTTTATAGCCACAGTAATTACCAACGTAAGTACCATAAATAACCTTTATTGTGTCATTAAACTCCTAATGCGGCTTTTATTCCAGGTTACCCTTGACGTTTATTAAAGACCCAAGGAGGAAAAAGACATCTCTCTGTTTATTCGCTTGATTTACGCTTAATTAATATCCTATCGGTTTAAGATTTCAACGTTATTCAGATACATCCATTTATTATTATAAGGGACGGTTCGTTCCAAACTAGTTTTTACTCTATTTTTTATCTAATAAAATTTTCTAAATTGAGTATAATTCAATATCTCTAAGATTATTGCAGCCATTTTCCATATGTATATGTATATATATATATATATAATATTTATATATAATATATATATATATATATATATATATATATATATATATATATATATATATATATATATATATATATATATATATATATATATATAAATAATGAATAACTTCATATTGTATATTCATCAGAAAGTGAAGGCAGTAAAAAGTAACAATAAGAACTTTATGCCCATCCTAGTTATCATACAATTAGGTTTCTAGTGCTACATATTCACCTCTCATTCTGAACACCTACCTCCTGCGGCAGGAAGAAGAGGAAAAGTAAAATACGGAAAAAGAACATAAATAATCTTGAGAAACATTTTCAAAAACCAGAACTCACCCGAGGAGGTAAAACCAGGCAAATTTATATAAAAAAAATATCTATTTTCTTTACCTGAATTCTGGCTCCTATATAAGATGCAGGAGAGGAATAGGAAGGCATGGGCTGATAAAAATAAACAAACCACGATTTTACCCGTCTTTTTTTTTTAGGGATGTAAGATCCCAGATGGTCATTTGGGACTGAATAAGGGAAACACAGCCTTACCTGGCCCAACAGCTGAAGATTAAGTGGAGCGCCACAGAATAAAAAGGTAATTTAGAGAGTAAATATAGGTGGTTTCCAATTTTTACCTATTTATTAAATTGATACTCTCTCTCTCTCTCTCTCTCTCTCTCTCTCTCTCTCTCTCTCTCTCTCTCTCTCTCTCTCTCTCTCTCTCTCTCTGTCCCTTTCTTTTAGACCTGATATATCAAAGAGTTTAATAAGAGTAAAAACCTGATATTTTGAGCTCGATGTAGCTATAGAAACAAAACTATGATACGACCTTTTCTAAAACATAACTCGTCTTGAAATATTAATTCGTCTTTCATGGGTTTCGTAGAAGCAGACTCAGCCATATAGTATATACATATATAAACACACACACACACACACACATATATATATATATATATATATATATATATATATATATATATATATATATATATATATATATATATATAAATATATATATATGTACATACATACATATATATATATATATATATATATATATATATATATATATAATATATATATATATATATATATATATATATATATATATATATATATATATATATATATATATATATATATATATATATATATATAGCATACATACATAAATATATGCGTGTGTGTGTTCATCAATGAAATGTGGATACTAGATGAAGTCTTCTTGGTTATTCCCTCAGAGCCACTACAAGGTTAATATCTGAAAGAATAGATCTAAATATCCGACTATTTGTTATGACAAAGACCTTGTACTTCTTCATCGACGTACAGTGACTACTAGAAGAAGTCTACTAGGTTATTCCATCAAAGCACATAGAAGATTAGCATTTGAAAGAATAGATCTAGATATCCGACTATTAGTTCATATGACAAACTTCTTGTACTTCATCAATGAACCGTGGATACTTCTTCTTCTTTATTCTTTGTCTGCATCTTTTCCAACTTTTAGGTGGGGTCAATTTTTCTGGCCAGCGTTCTCCATTTACCTCTGTCCCACACTTCATCACCGGTTAATCCCTTTGATCGAAGGTCATCCTTGATACAGTCCATCCACCTTCGCTTTGGTCTTACTCTCCTTCTCGTTCCCTGTACTTCCATTTCTCTCACTCTCCTTCCAATATACTGTTCATCTCTTCTCATGGCATGACCATACCACCTCAGTCTACTTTCTTGGATCGTCTGATAGTTCTCTAACTCCTGTGGTACCCCTAATTACCTCATTCCCTATCTTATCTCTTTTTGTCACCCCACACATCCATCGCAACATTCTCATCTCTGCCACATCCATCTTTCTCTCTTCTGTCTTCTCTATTGCCAAAGTCTCTACTCTATAAATCATTGCCAGTCTCACAACTGTCCTGTGTACTTTACCTTTCAACTTAACCCCTATTTTCCTGCCGTATAGTACTCCACATAATCTTTTCCAAGTCTCCGATCCTGCTTGTATTCTGTGGTTTATTTCTGCCACCAGATCACCATCCTCTGCAACTGTTGATCCTAAATACTTGAAATTTTCAACTCTTTTCAATCTCTCTCCTTGTAAACTAACTTCCCCATTCTCACCATTTTTCAATCTCAAATACTCTTTCTTTTCCCTGCTTATCTTCAATCCTCTATTTTCCATTTCTCTTCTCCACTCCTCCAGTTTCTCTTCTACTACCTCTCGCCTAGTGCCACACAGTATAACATCATCAACAAAATGCTTACACCAAGGATACTGATCTCTAATACCTTGTGTTACTACATCCGTGACCAGATCAAACAGGTAAGGGCTCAATGCAGACCCCTGATTTAGTCCCACATTTACTGGGAAACTTTCTGTTACGCCTATACTGCTCTTAACATTTGCTTCTGCCCTTTCATACATATCTTGGGGGTTTCTTACGTATTTCTCTTGGACTTCCATTTCTCTCATACATCTCCACAGCTCCTGACGTGGTACTCGATCGTATGCCTTCTCCAGGTCAATAAAGACCATATGTAATCCTTTCTGTTAAGTTATTCCATCAAAGTTAATAAAAGGTTTGTATCTGAAAGAATAGATCTAGATATCCGACTATTTTTTTAATAAGACAAAGACCTTGTACTTCTCCATCAATTAACAGTAAATACTAGAAGAAGTCTTCTAGGTTATTCCATCAGAGCCACAACAAGGTTAACATCTGAAACAATACATCAAGATATCCGACTATTTTTTCATATGACAAAGACCTTGTACTTCTTCATCAACGAACAGTGGATACAAGAAGAAGAATTCTAGGTTAATCCACCAAAGCCAATAGAAGGTTAGCATCTGAAAGAATATATCTATATACCCGACTATTGTTCATATGACACACACCTTGTATTTCTTCATCAATAAACAGTGGATACTAGAAGAAATCTTCTAGGTTATTCCATCAGAGTCACTAAAAGGTTAGTATCAGAAAGAATATATCTGAATATCCAACTATTTGTTCACATGAAAAAGACCTCGTACTTCTTCATCAATGAACAGTGGATACAAGAAGAAGTCTTCTAGGTTAATCCACCAAAGCGAATAGAAGGTTAGCATCTGAAAGAATAAACCTAGATATCTGACTATGTGGTCATATGACAAAGACCTTGTACTTCTTCATCGATGAACAGTGAATACAAGAAGTCTTCAAGGTTATTCCACCCGAGCCACTAAAAGGTTAGTATCAGAAAGGATATATCTGAATATCCAACTATTTGTTCATATGACAAAGACCTTGTACTTCTTCATCAATGAACAGTGGATACAAGATGAAGTCTTCTAGGTTAATCAATCAAAGCCAATAGAAGGTCAGCAACTGAAAGATTAGATCTGGATATTCGATTATTTGTTCATATGACAAAGACCCCGTACTTCTTCATCAATGAACTGTGGAGACTATAAGTCTTCTAGGTTATTCCATCAGAGCCATCAGAAGGTTAGCATCTGTGACCCAGTAGCTTAATGTTATTAGGTGTACAGTTTCCTCGAATTCTCTAAAAAGATCTTTTACTTGGCCCTTTCTAACCATTATTGGACTTTTTATTTATTATTATTATTATTATTATTATTATTATTATTATTATTATTATTATTATTATTATTATCCTCATCCTCATCTTCGTCATTATTATTATTATTATTATTATTATTATTATTATTATTATTATTATTATTATTATTATTATTATTATTACAGTTTTCTTGCTTGAGGTTACACTCAGGCACACTATTCCCTGTATCCTTATTTCCTGTTTTCACTTGGCTATTTGCCCTTTTGGGGCCCTTAATTCTACCATCTTGCTTTTCCAACTAGGGTTGCAGATTAGCTGCTAATAATAATAATAATAATAATAATAATAATAATAATAATAATAATAATAATAATAATAATAATAATAATAATAATAATAATAATGGAGAGAACAGGAAAAGAGAAAAGAGAGACAAGACTAATGGAAAAGAAAACTACTGCATTGACATTTCCTGAGGCAAACTGAAGAACTAGCCCGTAAGGAAACACGGCAGTGGCTACAGAGAAGAAAACTTGAGAAGGAAACTGAAGGGATGATAATGGTAGCGCAAGATCAGCCCTTAAGGACTAGATATATTCAACAAGCTATAGACTGAACTAACCTCTCGTAAAAATGCAGGAAATGTATGGCAAAAGAAAAAACCATCAACCACATCGTTAGTGAATGTTCAACACTTGCTCAGAATCAATATAAGAAACGACATGATTCAGTGGCTGAAGCTCTTCATTGGAGTCTCTAGAAAATATGGAAGACAAATGCAGCAAGAAATGGTACGAACATCAACCTCAAGCTGTGGTAGAAAATGATCAGACTAAACTAATCTGGGACTACAGTATATGGACGGACATCGACCAGACATCACTCTGGTAGAAAAGACAACGAAAAAAGTACCACATAGATGTCGCATTACCGTGGGATTCAAGAGAGGAAGATAAGGAGAGAAAAAAAAATAGAAAAGTAACAGAACCTGCGAATTGAACTGAGAAGGAGCACTAGGGACTATAACCAAGTCACTGAAAAGGAATATTGAGAAGGTAAGAGCCGACTGTTGAAACTGAGCGTGCTACTTGAAACTGCACATAAAGTGAGGAAAGTGATGGACTCCTAAAAGAGCAGGATGCAATCAGGGGCCCCTTGCTATAAACCACCAATCTCTGTAGACTGTGACTGGCAAGTGATATTAATAATGACGAACATAGCAGAGTTGCTGGGGGAATGCAGTACTGAAAAAGAAGGAAAATCCGAGCAATAGGAACAGCAGTATTATCTCCGAGACAATCTACTGCTCAATTCAAAGCAAATTAATCAATTCAAATTTTCTTCTGAATTACAATTAGGATCTTTCGCAGTAGATCTAGTTTTAAGAATATGTGCAGTCTGGCAAATCTTGACAGTAGCCTTTAGTTTAAGAAGATTACATTAGTTTATGGTCGCGAACGAAGTGAGTGGTCTTACATGAAATGCCAATTTTTTTTTTTAAGATATCTCACCCAACCCGTAGCCAAGTCATTCCCTATCCATATATTTCGGTGCAGGGGTGGGGGGGTGGGGGTGGAGGGAGCTGATATTTTCGACGGCGAAGTTAATAACTCCTGGACCAATGAATGTGTTAAAATTAAATTTAAAGGATGATTTAGACATATATAAGCTTTGTAACTACCAATTTTTATGTTCATACCTGCTATAGGCATGCCCTGGCTGTCACTGTTACTCATAAGTGACGACTTTTAGCTGAAAAAACAGTGAGGAGGAGCAAACTACTCCTAGAGTTTTACAGATATCCACATGATTTTCACAGCAGGGTTTAATGGGTGTTATGTGAACTACATTCATACCAATTTTCGTATTGATACTCGCCATAGAAAAGTCACAGTAGCCATTTCACGATATCCGCAAGAGGCCGATTTTCGGCGGCGCCGTAAATTACTCGAAGAATATTCCACATATCTAAATGAAGTTTTCAGGTATTTATGGGATGGATATTTAAATTACTCTGTCCATACCAATTTTCATGTTGATATCTGCCATAGAAAAGCCACAGCAAACGTTTATTTCGGTATGGGTTGAATAGTTATTTTTGGCGGGAGTAAAGAATAATTCACATATCCAAATGAAAAGTACAGGGATTGATGGGAAACATCGTTTCTCTGTTCCTACCAAATTCCATGGCTATATCTACAATTGAAAAGACTTAGCTATCATGTAGCTTTCTTAAACATGATGTTAAATGTAGCAACATTACAGTGAATTGCGTGATAGTGAGCGAAATCAACGAGGGACAATGCCC
>NC_090739.1:25671227-25683727 GCF_036898095.1 Palaemon carinicauda
AACTATAAAAAGACTCATGTCCGCCTGGTCAACAAAAAAGCATTTGCTCCCACTTTGAACTTTTGAAGTTCTACTGATTCAACAACCCGATTAGGAAGATCATTCCACAACTTGGTAACAGCTGGAATAAAACTTCTAGAGTACTGCATAGTATTGAGCCTCGTGATGGAGAAGGCCTGGCTATTAGAATTAACTGCCTGCCTAGTATTACGAACAGGATAGAATTGTCCAGGGAGATCTGAATGTAAAGGATGGTCAGAGTTATGAAAAATCTTATGCAACATGCATAATGAACTAATTGAACGACGGTGCCAGAGATTAATATCTAGATCAGGAATAAGAAATTTAATAGACCGTAAGTTTCTGTCCAACAAATTAAGATGAGAATCAGCAGCTGAAGACCAGACAGGAGAACAATACTCAAAACAAGGTAGAATAAAAGAATTAAAACACTTCTTCAGAATAGATTGATCACCAAATATCTTAAAAGACTTTCTCAATAAGCCAATTTTTTGTGCAATTGAAGAAGACACAGACCTTATATGTTTCTCAAAAGTAAATTTGCTATCGAGAAACACACCTAAAATTTTGAAAGAGTCATACAAATTTAAAGAAACATTATCAATACTGAGATCCGGATGTTGAGGAGCCACTGTCCTTGACCTACTTACAATCATACTTTGAGTTTTGTTAGGATTCAACTTCATACCCCATAACTTGCACCATGCACTAATTTTAGCTAAATCTCTATTAAGGGATTCACCAACCCCAGATCTACATTCAGGGGATGGAATTGATGCAAAGAGAGTAGCAAGCGTTGTCCCCTAAGGATTTAAATCAATTTGATAGTGACAAATCTATAACTAAATATTCTAGATAAGAAATAGGCTTAACTTATAAATGAAGAATAACAAGAAGTAGGGATTTCCAGAAATGAGATGATGGAGCAAAATACAATGGAAATGGGCATGAAGAGGGAAGATTATATGAAGTCCAAATAATGTGATTTTAATCAACCTCTTGCGTAGATGTTATCGTGATTGGCGTAAGCTTTACGCTGAGTATACTTTACCAAGATTCAATTATCAAAGTATGCGTGGAGGGATATGCGTATTTTCTAAGAAAAGTCTATTTGTTGTGAATTATTTTCAAACCCAAAAGATATGGCCAACATACGCTCTCACACTTATACATTTTCCTCTATTAAATAGTGTCTAAGAACAGCCATTATTTACTCTCTTTAGTTGTCGAGTCTCAAAATGACATTGATAATTGAGGGTGATTCCGTAATCAGGTGAATCAAATATATTGAATAAAAAATGTATGAAAAATATATCAAAGGTTTAACTAAGCATCTTAATAGTAATAAAGTATTAGAATTTAAAAGCAAGTAATTGCACCAATAAAATGTATTTGGAATCAAGGTTCCTTTATACAGTATACATAAATCCAATTTTCTTTTTGAAAAAAAAATACATTAGATATACATAAATTCTACAGATATAAAGATAAGACTATTCTGATCCGAAGCCACACCTACGCGTATTGCATATTACGTAATAACATTATAGTGTTACGTAAGGCTAATAAAAAAAAAAGGAATTCACCTTCAGGAATAAAAAAAAAGTTAAAATATACGAAAAAGCTCTAAATTATATTATACGATAACTTCATATCATGGATTATTAGTTGTGAAAAAAAGAAATAGAAATTAATAAAAATTAATCTTTGGTATTACAACAGAGAACTATTTTCCATTAACTTATCTTACATACAAATATCAATATTCCTGACATTTCCACTAGAAAGAATTCAACTTTTACTTCTCTCTCTCTCTCTCTCTCTCTCTCTCTCTCTCTCTCTCTCTCTCTCTCGTCGTTTAAATATCCCGATATTCCACGAAAGTCTCAAAGTTCTGGTGACCCACTTTTTGTGAAACTCGTATACACGTGAATTTAAAACTGAAAAAAAAAATAATGATATCACAAATGTGCGCTGTTGTATCCTTCACCTGAATGTTAGGAACAGTAGAATCATCTGTGACACCAAAAAAGAAAACTCTTTTTTTTTCTCCACCAATCACACAAAATATATACACATCTCTCTTCACCTAGAGTCAAATTGACGACGGAGAGATTTTCGTTCTATCCATTCCAAAAACTAATAAATCTTTCCTGTCATATGTTTCAACTCCATAAAGAAAGCAAAATGTAGGACTGAAAATGAATATGAGTAAAACTAAGATAATGTTCTATGAAAATTCAGAGAAAACAATTAAGAGTTAAGGAGGAACCTTTAAGGAATGTTAATGGAAATTTGAACATACATATTTTGGACAGACAGTAAGTGTTTCCCCGGGATATAAGACTAAAATGAAAAGAAGGATAAACAGGTGCTGGCGAGGTTTTGGTAAACAAAAATCATATTATGAAAAGTATATATTGCAGGTACTCAGATAATCTGCAGCGAAGCTGATTGTAAAAATCAGTTATCATTAACAAGTAGTGCAGAGGATAACATATTATTATTATTATTATTATTATTATTATTATTATTATTATTATTATTATTATTATTACTAGAGTTTTCTTGCTTGAGGGTACACTCATCAACACTATTCCATCTGTTTCCATATTTCTGGTCATCACTTGGCTATTTTCCCTTTTAGGCCATAATTCTAGCATCCTGCTTTTCCAACTAGGGTTGTAGTTTAGCTAATAATAATAATAATAATAATAATAATAATAATAATAATAATAATAATAATAATAATAATAACGGAGAGAACACGAAAAGAGAAAAAAAAAGAGACGAGAATAATCTAAAAGAAAACCACTGCATGGACATATCCTGAGGCAAACTAAAGAACAAGCCCGTAAGGAAACATGGCAGTGACTACAGAGAGGAGAACTTGAGAAGGAAACTGAAGGGATGATAATGGTAGCGCAAGATCAGCCCTTAAGAACTAGATATATTCAACGAGCTATAGACCGAAATGTATGGCAAAAGAAGAAACCATCAACCACATTGTCAGTGAATGTTCAGCACTTGCTCAGAATCAATATAAGAAACGACATGAATCAGTGGTTGAAGCTCTCCACTGGAGTCTCTGTAGAAAATATGAAAGACAAATGCAACAGCAAATGATACGAACATCAACCTCAAGCTGTGGTAGAAAATGATCACACTAAACTAATCTGGGACTACAGTATATGGACGGACATCGACCAGACATCACTCTGGTAGAAAAGACAACGAAAAAAGTACCACATAGATGTCGCAGTACCGTGGGATTCAAGAGAGGAAGATGAGAAGAGAAAAAAAAATAGAAAAGTAACAGGACCTGCGAACTGAACTAAGAAGGAGCACTAGGGACCATACCCGTCACTGAAAAGGAATATTGAGAAGGTAGGAGCCGACTGTTGAAACGGAACGTGCTACTTAAAACAGCACAAAGTGAGGAAATTGGTGGACTCCTAAGGGAGCAGGATGCAATCCGGGACCCATCGCTATAAACCACTAATCTCTTTAGACGGTGACTGGCAAGTGCTATTAATAATGACGAACAGCAGAGTTGCTGGGGAAATGCAGTACTGAAAAAGAAGGAAAATCCGAGCAATAGGAACAGCAGTATCATCTCTGAGACAATCTCCTGCTCAATTCAAAGCAAATTAATCAATTCAAAATTTCTTCTGAATTCCACTTAGGATCTTTCGCAGTAGATCTAGTTTCAAGAATATGTGCAGTCTGGCACATCCTGACAGTAGCCTTTAGTTTAAGAAGATTACATTAGTTTATGGTCACGAACGAAGGGAGTGGTCTTACATGAAATGCCAATGTTTTTTTTAAAGATATCTCATCCAACCCGTAGCCAAGTCATTCCCTATCTATAGATTTCGGAGCAGGGGTGGGGGTGGAGGGAGCTGATATTTTCGTCGGCGGAGTTAATAACTCCCGGACCAATAAATGTATTCAAATGAAATTTAAAGGATGATTTAGACATATATAACCTTTGTAACTACCAATTTTTATGTTCATACCTGCTATAGGCATGCCCTGGCTGTCACTGTTACTCATAAGTAACGACTTTTAGCTGAAAAACCAGTGAGGAGGAGCAAACTACTCAAAGAGTTTTACAGACATCCAAATGATTTTCACAGCAGGGTTTGATGGGTGTTATGTGAACTACATTCATACCAATTTTCGTATTGATACTCTCCATAGAAAAGTCACAGTAGCCATTTCACGATATCCGCAAGAGGCCGATTTTCGGCGGCGCCGTAAATTACTCGAAGAATATTCCACATATCTAAATGAAGTTTTCAGGTATTTATGGGATGGATATTTAAATTACTTTGTCCAT
The DNA here is from genome assembly GCF_036898095.1 of Palaemon carinicauda. Taxonomy (NCBI): domain Eukaryota; kingdom Metazoa; phylum Arthropoda; class Malacostraca; order Decapoda; family Palaemonidae; genus Palaemon; species Palaemon carinicauda. The sequence goes on from NC_090739.1 coordinate 25,675,591, forward strand.
ACCAATTTACATGTTGATATCTGCAATAGAAAAGCCACAGCAAACGTTATTTCGGTATGAGTTGAATGGTTATTTTTGGCGGGAGTAAAGAATAATTCACATATCCAAATGAAAAGTACAGGGATTGATGGGAAACCTCGTTTCTCTGTTCCTACCAAATTCCATGGCTATATCTACAATTGAAAAGACTTAGCTATCAAGTAGCTTTCTTAAACATGATGTTAAATGTAGCAACATTACAGTGAACTGCATGATAGTGAGCAACATCAACGAGGGACAATGCCGATCTCGTAAACAATATCCATCCCGAGTTCAGCTAATTATATGTTATGAAACTCATGATCATCATTTCACTTCTTTATAATAGCGTACACTACGCATTCCTCTTGCCAAGATCATTGTCAAATTTAGATATCTCTATTTGCTTTTTATATCGTATCACCATATATCATTATTTTTCTTTTAATAATAGACCATTACACATTATTATTACTATTATTATTATTATTATTATTATTATTATTATTATTATTATTATTACTAGCTAAGCTAGTCGGAAAAGCAAGATGCTATCAGTCCAAAGGTTCCAACGAGGAAAATAGCCCAGTGAGGAAGGAAATAAGGAAATAAACTATATAAGAAGTAAAGAATAATCTAAATAAAATATTTTAAAAACATTAACAACATTAAAAAATATATTTGATATATAAACTATAAAAGGACCAAAAACATTTGCTGCGAGTTCGAAATTTAACCTCTTTTAATGACAATAACACCGAACAATATAATAAGACAATAGATGTACAGCTCAATAACATAGCGGTTGGTATAGAAAATAAAATATTGAAGTAAATAACGCAGATAGACAAAGGCTATAAAGGAAATAAGCCTAAAACCTTGAAAATAGGAGGATAAGATAAATTGACTGCGATGCCGTGAATCCAGTATTTATGAAAGATTTAGTAGAGGAAATGCCAAACGCGATTCCAAAACTATATTGACAGCACTTTGATAAAGAGGATTTCTTCAGCACAACATCCATTACAGCAATATGGAATCAGAGGCCATCCATTCATTCAGGAATTTTATATACCGTAATTCATTCATTGGATTTGTCGCCAATGTGGAAAATTGGAATGTTGTTTCTTTCTTTAAGGCATCATCAATATTTCAAGTCATTGTGAAAGCGCTTCTTTTTATAAGAATTTAAACAGAAAGGCTACTTCTTTCTTTTTCTCTCAACATATAAAATATGCGATGTTTTCAACGATAAAAAATTAATTGCATCAATATAAATTATATCTTTATTTTTATACAATCTATATCCATTTTGCCAATAGGAGAAGCATATTAATACACATTATATATTGCTTTTTAAAGGTAATTATTCCATCACAAAGAAATTATTCTAACTAAAAACTTATCTAAAAAAAAAAAAATCCTATTTCGATCAGTTCATTATGAAATCTAGAATAACGATCAAAAGAAAAAAAAATCACATATTACAGTTTAACAATTGTGTGTGGGATTTTATTCATTGGACTTCCTATAAAGATATTTTCTAATTTTTGTTTTATAAAATCTTGTAACCATGGAAACGTAATTCTTGAGAGAGAGAGAGAGAGAGAGAGAGAGAGAGAGAGGAGAGAGAGAGAGAGAGAGAGAGAGAGAGAGAGAGAGAGAGAGAGAGAGAGAGAGAGAGAATCTGATAAGGCACAATATTCAGTTATACATGACCGTGATGGTACGCCATTAAACGTGACACCATGATACCAACCTATTCAATCCAATCTTCAGTTTATCGTTATCTTGTTCCCTCTTGTACTATGTCAAGAGTCGCAACACAAAAGCATTACAACATCCTTGTGGACAATGGTGAAGCATTCTAGACAGGATATGAAATGTCAATAGTAGGCAGTAAGCAAGGTGTCAGAGGAGCCCTTGCCAATGCCTGTATCTAACAGACGTATACCTTCCCTAGCACGATCACCTCTCGGACTGCCATCCGAGATTTTTATTTTTTGTCTTCTTTTCCATAAGAATTATCTATTAATCAAATAAAAAACAAAAGCGAGGTTAAACAGGATTTTATTCAACATACTAACTATTTAGTATCTAGATTCCATCAAAAAGCAGTATAATTCACTACAACTTATATATTATTTGATAACTATACAGAAATGGGGCCGTTGCAGATGTAAACGTCATGGTCGACACACAGGTTTAAAATTCTGTCCTCACCAGGCATACAAAATTGAAATGCCATTTCTCGATATAAAGTAAGACAATAATGCAGAGTAGATGCTTGAATCCATTTTTCTTAATTAGGTCGGTATCCTAAGCTCTGGTGGTTACGGTTACTCATTAATCAGAAACCTAGTTCATTAGTTATAATAAAAAGGGAGGATGTTATGGGCCTTGAAATAGATAGAAGTTTTACTACTATGAAATATCCTCCATCTATTATTAAATCAATTTTTAATATCTCTCTCTCTCTCTCTCTCTCTCTCTCTCTCTCTCTCTCTCTCTCTCTCTCTCTCTCTCTATATATATATATATATATATATATATATATATATACATACATATATTGTATATATATATATATATATATATATATATATATATATATATATATATATATACACATGTGCAATCATAATCGATAAGTATCAACACAAGTACAAATGATTACCCCAAGATATACCCAGTTTCAAGCAGTTAAGCAACTTTCAACACAAATCCCAATAAGAAAAGATAATGAAACCAATTACCATCACATATACAGCAAAAGAGTCCGGAAGAGCAATAAATACAGACATGTCCTTCGGCCACTTATTCCACTGGAATAGTCAATAATCCTTTAAGGAAATTAAGTCCAAAAGGCCTGAATGGAATCATTCCAAGCCAGGTGTATCTTATCCGAATTGAATTGTAATGAGGAAGCATTTTGGTATAGAAAAGTTCCAAATATGTCTTTCTTTGTGAGGAGATTAATGGCTTTGGTTTGAATATATTTCATGAGAATCTCTTGCTTTTGATATGGACGCATTATTTTAAATGTCTACTAAACAAACACACACATATATATAAATATATATATTTATATACACATACAGTATATATATATATATATATATATATATATATATATATATAAATATATATATACATATATATATTTATATATACATACATAAATACATTATATATATATATATATATATATATATATATATATATATATACATATATATACATATACATATACATATAATATATATATATATATATATATATATATATATATATATATATACACCCATGTGTGTATAAGTCACAAGTGTTTTCTGAAGCCCAAATGTATATATTACCAAGAATTTGTAATCCAATTAAGATCAATAAAATGATTTTTAAATTATCATTATCTATTTCACAAAACTTCGAAACCGCTACAGCTGCAAGTTATCATTTCAATGCAGTGTCTCGCAGTTTAATTATAGACATTCTAAAAATAACCCATCTATCAATTACCCTTTGCCACCTGATACAAAACAATCGTATAACAATAGGATTTTAATTTGAACATGAAATTGTGTCTTTATTTAGATATAAAATTAAACTTAATCCTTTGATGGCCTTTGGAGTTATCTATATGTGATAAGGCTCATTCCCACCATCCCAGTGAATCCTTGAAGCTAGGAATAGAATCTCAGTGTGGGGGCGTTCCCAGAGAGATGAAATATAGAAGATTGTTCTCTAGCCTTGGGTAGTGCAATTGCCTCTGTGCTATGGCCTTTCGCTTGCTTGACGGTACGCTCGGCCACGCTGTTCTATCGTATTTCTCTTCCTGTTTTTTTTTTTTTTTATGTAAAATAAATACTCTAATTTGATATTGTTACTGATCTTAAAATATCTTATTTTGATTGTTTATTACTTCTCTTGTAGTTAATTTATTTCCTTGTTTCCTTTTCCCACTATGTTATTTTTCCCGTTGTAGCCCTTGGGCTTATAACATCTTGTTTTTCCATCTAGGGTTACAGCTTATCTTGCAATAATAATAATAATAATAATAATAATAATAATAATAATAATAATAATAATAATAATAATAATAATAATAATAATAATCTAAAACGCGCTAAAAATACAAATAAAAACCGAATTACAAATATTCCAAAATTATTATTCAATTTCAAGATACTGATAACCTTGGTTTTGTAATTCTAGGTGAGCGAATTCCTTTAATCTTTTGTTACTATTAAGCAAATCAAATTTGTCCGTCAAGTTTTCCTTCAAAGATTTATTTAGCATAGCTTTTTACCTTGTATTATTTCTTTACTTCAGATATCCACTTTATACATATATGGTTTATCTCAGAAACATTACATTCATTTAGGAAGATTCCTGGAAATTAGAAAATAAATACTTAATAATACTGTGCTGGAGAGCTTTTAATGTATTAGTTTGTATTAAAATTATTTCTTGTTTTTAAAGCTCATTAAAGGGGACATTTATTGTATCGATATATTAACCAGATATTATGTACTAGCACTACTCGAATTTACAATAAATTCCAGAGAAAAAATATTACTATTAATTTAGCATTATTATCAATTACACTAATTTTTTTGGAATGAGGGACATTAACACTCACTCGCATGGGTTCCCTTTCAGCTCGAAAAAGGTCCCTTTCCAGCTGTTTCGTTGCAATGATTTTGTCCGAATAGTTATCATTGTTTTCAAATAATTGCCAAGTCATGTGAACCGAAACTTGTTTACTAACCTAAATTGCTTCGTCAGATTTATATTTTGTCAATAAACAATTTCAACGAATAGATATATCATAAAGTACTGTGATGGTACCTTTAAATTTAAAAACGACACACGCCAAAGTCAACGATAGGAGCTTGTTTTCGGATGTACGCTGCATAATTTTGCAACTTTTCACATATTTTAACACAAATTGTGATAAATTACACTAAGCATAAGATTTATTTTTATTATAAACTTTCTTTGAATACCAGAACCTTGCGGGGAGTTTAAAGAACCGGTCTGTTTTGGCCTAGCGGTTGTAACATGTATACTCAATTATAAAGAGCAGGTATTGGACTGTCTGGTATTATTTGTGATGTTAATCGGAAATATAAAATTAATGAGCGCTAACACATTATCCGTAATAGAGAAGGAAGTATAAGAATGTTATTATGTTAAACAATATGATATAGCAAGCGTTGTCCCCTAAGGATTCAAATTAATTTGATAGTAACAAATATATAACTGAATATTTTAGATAAGAAATAGACTTAACTTATAAATGAAGCATAACAAGATGTAGGGATTTTCAGCAATGAGCTGTTGGAGCAAAATACAGTGGAAATGGTCATAAAGAGAGAAGGTTATATGAAGTCCAAATATTGTGATTTATATTAACCTCTTGCGTAGATGTTATCGTGATTGGCGTAAGCTATACGCTGAGTATACTTTACCATGATTCAATTATCAACGTAAGCGTGGAGGGATATGCGTATTTTCTAAGAAAAGTCTATTTGTTGTGAATTATTTTCGAACACAAAAGATATGGTCAACATACGCACTCACACTTATACATTTTCCTCTATTAAATAATGCCTAAGAACAGCCAATATTTACTCTCTTTAGTTGTCGATTCTCAAAATAACACTGATAATTGAGGGTGATTCCGTAATCAGGAGAATCAAATATATTGAATAAAAACTGTATGAAAAATATATCAAAGGTTTAATTAAGCATTTTAATAGTAATACAGTATTAGAATTTAAAAGCAAGTAATTGCACCAATAAAATGTATTTGGAATTAAGGTTCCTTTATACAGTTTATATAAATGTAATTTTCTTTTTAAAAATACAAAATACATTAGATATACATAGATTCTACAGACATGAAGATAAGACTATTCTGATCCAAAGGCACACCTACGCGTATTGCATATTACGTAATAACATTATAGTGTTACGTAAGGCTAATAATAATAAAAAAAAAATTCACCTTTAGGAATAAAAAAAAAAGTTAAAATATACGAAAAAGTTCTAAATTATATTATACGATAAGTTCATACCCTGAATTATTAGTTGTGAAAATAAGAAATAGAAATTAATAAAAATTAATCTTTGGTATTACAACAGAGAACTATTTTTCCATTAACTTATCTTACATACAAATATCAATATTCCTGACATTTCCACTAGAAAGAATTCAACTTTTACTTTTCTCTCTCTCTCTCTCTCTCTCTCTCTCTCTCTCTCTCTCTCTCTCTCTCTCTCTCTCTCTCTCTCTCTCTCTCTCATAATAGTAAGAACACTTAAATCAAGTTCTTTTTACAAACACGCAAAAACTATAGAATAATAATAATAGCAATTGTAAAGAACACCCACAGACACATTATAACGTATCAAAAATGGCTCCTTCTTATATCCAATTCAGTCATTCCGCTGACTAAAAATCTCTATCTTAACCTAAAAAAGTGGTTTTTTTAAAGAGAAGAAAAGTTAAACGCTTGGGTGAGTGATAAGCTGATAAACTCTAATGAATTTCTTGGATCGCTGACATCTCATTAGTAAGTTTTTGTCCTTAATGAAGGACTTCCATTAAAAGGTTTGTGGTCGATGGGCCACATTAGTTAGTCTCGCCACAGAGGATATAAGAATTTTGCCTGGATTAGCATATCTTAAAAGTTTATTTCTCTTACACGAAGGCTTTTATCCCTGCAATGTGGACATGCATTGATGAATTATTTAATTACGTATAAATTGCAACTCCATATTTTTACATTCTGTAAAGAGATTTCAATTTATTGTCAAGTCATTATAAATGAATTATTTCTTGTCTTGACTCGTTTGTCTGCTCAGCTGTTTACAGTTTTGTTCTTTATTGGGTTTCCAGAAAATATGTTTCTAATTTGAAGGAAATGTATCAGTAGATGCACCTATCGTCTGGAATCGCATGACTGAAAAGTTGGAGAATTGGTATTGTGATATTAGGGGAAACGGGAGTTTTATTTGGATTTGTTAGTTAGTTAGTAAATAATGATAATAATAATAATAATAATAATAATAATAATAATAATAATAATAATAATAAAATATAATGATCATACTAGTAGTAATAACAATATCGGCATTAGTTATAATAAAAATAATAGCAATAGCAACCGTTATAATTGGAGTAAAATAAAAAGACACTTGAAAAAATGTCACTTCGATCGAGGGGATAATTTTGAGATTGGCGATTGAGACAGTTAAATGGTGGGTCTATACCCCGTAGATTACCGTCCACAATATAAACAAACCTTTTCATAATCATAATTAAAAGAAAATTAATTACTGTTGAATATCGGTCACACAAAATATAAGTGATAAAGAGAGCTTTTATTTTGTTTGGTTTTATTGTATCTAAGAGAAAATGCAACCATAACACGTTTAACTTGAAATTAGTTTCCCCTCTCTCTCTCTCTCTCTCTCTCTCTCTCTCTCTCTCTCTCTCTCTCTCTCTCTCTCTCTCTCTCTCTCTCTCTATATATATATATATATATATATATATATATATATGCGTCAATGACCTTAAATGCCATGATGCCAGATAACTCACAATCAATCAATCAATAAATGTATATATATATATATATATATATATATATATATATATATATACACACACACACATATATATATATATATATATATATATGTATATATATATATATATATATATATATATATATATATATATAATATAAGAAATAATGATTTTTTGCTTTAAATAAAAATTCTACTCCAAAATACTTTGTGTAATATTGCTGTTTAGAACCAAAAAGCTTTCTTATTTGCAGTTTAGAAAAGTGCAAATTATCCTATTCTTTTTTCTTTAAAAAATTTGCCTACACGGAGTTTTTCAGTTAGTTATCATATGGAATTTTTGTGAAAATAAAATAGTTTTTCCTTTTAAATTCAAATGACTTCAAGTGAATATTCATATGTATCCCACCTTTTTTAGAAATTGAGCTTTGAAAATTACAGACATTTCACAACTAAGAGAGAAAATAATAACATAATTTTCTCTACTTAGCTTTTTTCTCTACGAAAATTGTATTTCGTTATT
>NC_090739.1:25693727-25696227 GCF_036898095.1 Palaemon carinicauda
ATGCCAAACTATCTGGAAGAAAATAAATATCATGTTGATAAATGTAATAATTCTATAATTTCTTGTACGGAGACATTCGTGAGAAGACTTCCAAAATTAAGGAAAGCTAAAAGACATTTAGTTCACATTTTATGACTTTCAATTTCACGGGAAGGTAAATTTTCCTTAAGTTTCACATTTTCTAAATTTCCAAAATCAAATGTATTTTAGTAAAATGATAAATTCATACCTCAATTTGTGACATTATGAATCCGTCAAACCGTTTTGCCAATTAATGTTATGTGACCCTTTAAAGAAATTTGATTTATTTTCAACTTTTCCAATTCAAGATTTTATGTAATTATGTGGTCAGTTTTATACACCACTCTTGACTGACTACTTATCATTATTAAAGAATTTTGTTTGTTAGATCTTTATTTTCAGTTATTCCGTTGGCTCATAAACTATTTATATGTTTGGAATCATTTGAGAAAAAAAAATTAATTCTGATACATAAAACAAAAATATTTTCCTTTTTTCCACGCTTTGAGCTACAACGGAATTCATGTTATTCAATTCCTTTACATTTTGATATTGCTCTCATGTGCAAAGCATTTAAATATGTGGGTATGAATAGACACATTTTTCAAGTCCTGCATTTTTTTTCTATATGTATAATTCATCGAAACCAACCCTTTGCCTGCTAAAAATTTTCTTAGAGTTTAACGGCATTTATCCGACATATAATAATAATTACTCCGTCAAAAAGATAAAGAATTTAGTGCATGTGTTACCCTTTTTTAAAGTTTATGTGTAGTTGAGTATGTGTATGTTTGTATCAACTTTCGTCTTTAAGCATGCGTACATCTGTATCAACGTTCCATCATGGGAATAGGTTAATATAAAAATATTAAGAATCAAACTGAAATTATCAGAAATTCCTCCATTTACTTTCCTTCATTCAAATATAGGAAATGAAGTCTCCGAATTCGTGCAACACTTTTTTGCCCATGGAAAGTTGAGATGAGAAGCCATAATGGAATGTAAATTGGAATTACATACCGCGAGTTTTACCATCAAACCGTTACGAGAGATTCTGATCTTTTATTTAAGCTTCAACTTTTGATCAGTACTTTTATATTTCCTTTAATTTTCAGGGTACAATAATTAAATTGTGTTAACCCTAATAAAATTAACAACCTTCTACTAACATTCACCAATGCAAAAAGGGCGGTCTGAAGTATGTTGGATAAATGTAATTAAACATATGTTAGTCACTATCAGTGATGAACGCAAATGAAAATGGAGCACATTTTATAATTTTTTGTTCAGCAAAAAATCATGTTACTGGGGGTACTCTTTTCTAGCACAAGAACATCCATGAATATACATGGACTCCAACATGGGAAAATTGCAAAAATCAAATAGATCACATAGCCATTAATAAAGAGAGAAGAAGGACTCTAAGATATGTAAGGAGCTGTAGAGGTGCATATATTGGTAATGATCACCAGCTCCTCATTGCCGCACCGAAATTAAAACTGAAAGCACCCAACAGAAATGGAGATAGAATACCTAGGTTTGATACAACCGAGCAACTAGAATATTAGCACAGAAAAAAAAAAACCTTTAAAATTGAATGTAGGAATCGAATTGCAGTCTTAGAGATTTTAATAGACGAAGAGCAGACAATTAATGAAGAATGTTGTGATATCAAAAACATATATCAGTCAGTTGATAGTGAAGTTTTGGGACATGCAGTTATAAGGAGAAAGCTATGGATATTAAATGATACTTGGGATACTATAAAATGAAGACAAAGACAGAAATTGATTATTGAAAGTTTTCGAGGAAATAATGAAAATTACAAGGTAGAGCATGTTAAGTATTCCAGTATTGATAGTGAAGGAAAAAGAAACCTCAGGAATGACTGGAGAATATAATCATACAGGAAAGCAGATGAGGCTGACAAAGCTGTGAATTCAGGGAGTGGATATGGTGTAAAAATAGCTCAAAGAATCATAAATGAAATCTCTACTGGGGCAAAGAAGAAGCATATACCCATCAAAAAAAGAGAGATGGATCTGTTATAGCAACAGCAGATGACGAAAGGTAACGTTAGATGGAACACTTTAGTGAGGTTATGAATAGGAGATATGAAGGGAATAAATTCATTGATATACCAGAAGCTGAGGAGGACCTTGCTGTGCCCATATATGAATTCAGTGTGTATGAAGTCGAAGTTATCATTAAAAAACTCAAGAGATGGAAAGCCCCTGGATTCGATGGAATAACTGCCAAGATTATATTGGCCAAAAATGAAGTGACTCACAGATTATCTTACAAAATTATTTTGTAGAATGTGGCGTGAAGAGCCAAAACCTGAAGAATGGGAACTGGTAGTGTTGGTGAAAAATGGCAAAACAAAGATCTGACAACTTGCAATAATTACAGAGGCATCACACTTACGTCAATTGTCATGAAAATATATAGTATGCTTATTCTAAAGAGACTTGAGACA
>NC_090739.1:25711227-25713727 GCF_036898095.1 Palaemon carinicauda
AAACAACGGCAGTAAAAAACCACCAAAAATGAAAATACCACGAACAATTTCCCCTTCTGGCTGGAGGACCGTAGTGGCTGCATATCCCCTTCATTCATATATGAAGCTCTGGCGTTGGTCTTCCCTTGACACCTGGACATATTGTTCGTGATTGGACGCCGTGTATTCTCGCTTGTCGTTTTGGGAAACCTGAACATAAATCTGTCATTCGTACTTGCAGTTGTGATATGTTTTGGAAAACAGCTTATCGGGATAAATATTTCTTTCTTCAGTAGGTACTCGTTCATGTACAAACATAAACACTTGTGCTGGTACAAATCCACACACACAAACACTATATATATATATATATATATATATATATATATATATATATATATATGTGTATGTATATATATATATATAATATAATATAATATATATATATGTATATGTATATATATATATATATATCTACATATGAATATATATGTATATGCATATACAGTATATATATACATATATATACATATGTACATACATACATACACACACACATATATATATATACACCCACACACACATATATATATATGTATATAAATGTGTATAATATACATATATATATATATATATATATATATATATATTTATAAATGTGCATGATATACATATATATATATATATATATATATATATATATATATATATATATATATACACCCACACACACACACACACATATATATATGTGTGTGTATATATTTGTGTATTATATATATATATATATATATATATATATATATATATATATATATATATATATATACCCTTTCTAAGTGAGGATACATTAACGTGGCTGAGAGTTGCGTATCGTCATGATCAGCAAAACTGTACTAGTAAGGGGCATCATATCAGGTTGGTGTACTGTGCGTGATTACAAGAAAGTCTCCCAACATCACCAATCCGCAGTGACCATGGTGGTGATGAAAACTGGCAAAATTTTAGACATGACGAAGGACATGTCTGAAACCTTTGCCCTACTGTGGACTACAAATATCTGCATTTATTGTTGTTGTTGTTGTTGTTGATGTTGTTGGTGGTGGTGGTGGTAATGTTGTTGTATATAAATATATGCATATACGTATGTAAAATGTTAAAAAATTTGCATTAAAAAAATTGTAAATGCCTGTCAACATTTATTCCAGGATATTTACCGTTTTAATAACGGATATATTGATGTAAAGGAGTGATATTACGGACACCAACCCGTAAAAGATAATAACAGTGCTGTACTTAGCCGAAGCATTCTCACACAAAGATTGATAGACTGCTTGATTTGGGGTTTTCTGGCATCCTGACATCTAAGGTCATTGACGTCAATATAATTTATTGTAAATAAAAAAAGAATATTCAATTAAAACCATAAAAGCAATGACGTCATTTTAAAAGTTAAATATCTTTCAGAAGACCTGCTTCTGAAATAAAGCTAAAAATACTACTAGCATGGTAAGACACATCATGTCCAAGAATCTTGGCAAGGATGATCCTTCCATCCTTACCTCGAGCCTCAAACAGATACCCACGCAAAGACTTCTTCCCCAACGAGAGCAAGCAAGCAAGCAACCACTTGGTAATACACAGGTGCGAGTACATGCAATGTAAAGCGTCATAGATTATTGATGCACCAATGAATTTCTGATTATTCTTCGCCATTGTTCCGTGATCAAAATATATTAAATTCCTAATCTTTCGTAATTGGACTGCAATGGAGGAAGGTTCATGCCGTGCAATTATTGGGGATTTGATTCGGTATTTGATGGTAAAGGTTTTAGTTCTGCGGACACTTCCTATGTCGTGTTATATTCTTTTTGGGTATTGCATTTTTTAAAATATAATAAAAAATAATAATGAAGTAATAAAAACTAATAAATGGAATAGATATATCTTCAAATGAGGAATAGAATTTACGTAATACTGTGCATAAATGATATAGATTTACTTGTTTTTCTATTTCTTAAGAAGTTTTTAATATCTATAGATGGGGTATATTCATAGCTATACGTGGCCGAAATTGTAAACGGGATATCTTGTTTGCATGCTATTGCGTATGTACAATAATGAATGTGCCTTTTCCTCTTCCTAAAGATATTCATATTATTCATGGGAGTAATATTTTTTCATCATTATATCAAAATATATCTTATATCTATTTTCTGTTTAGTAAAGACGAAAACTTTTATTCGATAAAAAATATAAAATATAAACAATATATAATATATAATAACGAATATGTATTATCACCATCCTACAAATATTCATATTACTAATGTGGACGTTATTTTTCATTACATCATAATATATTTTATACCTTTTTTTCTGTTTAATAGATAACGAAAGAAATAAAAAATTCTAATATTCATATTTAAAATTACTATATGGAATTCTATTAATGCGACGATATACACCTAAAGCTACAGTTTCTTGATGATAACCTCTGACATTTTCAGTGACCTATATA
>NC_090739.1:25723727-25726227 GCF_036898095.1 Palaemon carinicauda
CTATAAGACTTTTAGAATACATTCCCCTTATATTATAATACTATTTTTATCTATTTTCCCCTTAAACTATAATACTATTTGTATATATTTCCCTTAAACTATAATGCTATTTTAGTATATTTTCCCCTTAACCTATAATATTATTTTCATATATTTTCCCTTTAACTATACTACTATTTGTATACATTTCCCCCTTAAACTATAATAACCTTTCTTCCATTTCAGTATGCCTGGTTAACGCAACGACACTAGCAGGTGTTACAACACTTATGGTCACTGACCTAACTTGTGGAAACAACCTCCAAAGGACGGCGAATGTACTCAGCGAGGATAGCTTTAGGAAGGTCTCGAAATCTCCTTCAATTAGATAAGAGCTTCTGTCCCAGACTAGGAAGGCCATAAACTCCCCTTTTTTACGACACGACAAGGAATGGCAAAGACACAAGGAACCCGTTCACATACATACGCTGACTCACGTGATACATACACTCCAGAGAGAGAGAGAGAGAGAGAGAGAGAGAGAGAGAGAGAGAGAGAGAGAGAGAGAGAGAGAGAGAGAGAATAATGGCAATTGTGTGAAGTTTTTAATAGGATTGAATGAATTATTTGACGTATTCTTTATTTCGTCACCACATATAATTAATAATGGTTAAGATATATATATATATATATATATATATATATATATATATATATACATATATATATATATATATATATATATACACACATATGTGTGCATAAATAAATATATACTGCACACACATATAAATAAATATATATATATATATATATATACATATATATATATATACACATATGTGTACATAAATAAATATATACTGTATGCATATATATATATATATATATATATATATATATATATATATATATATATATATATATACATGTATATATACATACATACACACACACATATATATATATATATATATATATATATATATATGTATATATATAATATATACTGTATATATATATATATATATATATATATATATATATATATATATATATATATACATGAATCTTTATATGTGTGGACATAAATTATGGGCAAGAACTGAAGACTAAATAGGAAAGTGACAGGAAACCTGAAAACGTTTTAAAAATCATTCTTTATCAACATATCGATATTCATTTATACCATTCAATAAAAACAAAGCCCTGTGTGTACTGACAGAAATTGAATAAAAGTAATGAAAAGGGATACGAATATAAATAAGTCTACAAATATACAGGCAGGAACTGAATAAGAACAAAGTAAAGGAAAACAGTTGCTATAAGTACACAAACATGGAAACAGGATTTTAAAAGGTTTAAAGGCCGATCATGAATGGCAGAGGCAAGGGACAGCGACATTCCCCTATCAAGCAGGACAATGCCCTAGAGACCGACCATATGATCAACGCCCAAGCCACCTTTCCACACAAGTTAGGACCAAGGAGGGCCAGACAATGGCTGCTGATGAATCAGCAGATAGACTTATAGGCTCCCCAAAACCCCCATCCTTAGCTCACAAGGAGAGTGAGGTTGCAGCAACCAAAGAAACTAAAGAGTTTGAGCGGGACTCCCACCCCAGTCTGACGTTCGCAACAACAACCACCACAACCCTACTGAATAAAAGCAATGAAAAGGGTGATAAATATCATAAGCATATAAGCATACAGGAAGGACCTGAATAAAAACAACGAAAAAGGGAAAGAACCACCATAAGAAGCAACTAATGCAATTCTTTCGCCGAGGAAGTGCATGTCCGTAATTTTCATGCCAAAGTAGCTTTCTTGCGAATGAAATTACTCAAGGCACGCAATGCCAACAGCTTTTACGTGTCCCCATGAAAAAAAAATAACCCTTTTACAACTCATGTGGAAATCAACCACGCAGAATTTCAATAGTATTTTTCACAATGAATAACCATAATCTACTTTATTGAGGCAGTAATTTCGATTTATGAACTCCGCATTCCTTTTCAAGTTCTATCAGAAAATACGACTTTACCGGAATAATATTACGATTGTTTTACTTTATATTCTTTACTTCCGAGTGGTAAAGGAGGACATTGATACTTCTTACTGTTCACAGGAATATTTTTGGTTGGAATATTGAAAAATCTACACTGAAAAGGCTGTTTTTTATGTGGATGAATTTTTTACTTTACACAAAAAATAGAAAACTGGTGTCATAAGGAACATTTTTGGTTAGAATATTGCAAAATCTACACTGAAAAGGCTGTTTTTTATGTGGATGAATTGTTTACTTTACACAAAAATAGAAAACTGGTTTCATAATTACAATCATAATTATAGTAATGATGACCAGCATCATTCATCTTTCGCTAATAATAAAAAAAATCGAAACGTATAATTCGAATTATTATTTCAAAAGATTCTCTCTCTCTCTCTCTCTCTCTCTCTCTCTCTCTCTCTCTCTCTCTCTCTCTCTCTCTCTCTCTCTCTCTCTCTCTCTCTCTCTCGAA
>NC_090739.1:25733727-25736227 GCF_036898095.1 Palaemon carinicauda
CATTATATATATACATATATATATACATATACATATATATATATATATATACATATATATATACATATATATATATACACATTATATATATATATATACATATACATATATATATACATATATATATATATATATATATACATATATATATATATATGCATATATATACACATTATATATATATATATATATATATATATATATATATATATATATATATATATATAAGAGAGGCAAAAGACCGTGCAAGAAATAGGAATGAATGGCGAGCGATTGTGACGCAGTTCCGAATAGGCCCTGCTGCTTCCCCCAGTCGCCTTGGTGACCGCTGAGGTAGCCGCAGCAGGGGATTCAGCATATGAAGCTTCATTGTGGTGGATAACGGGGGAGGGTGGGCTGTGGCACCCTAGCAGTACCAACAAAATTATTATCATTATTATTATTATTATTATTATTATTATTATTATTAGCTAAGCTACAACCCTAGTTAGAAAAGCAGGAAGCTATAAGTCCAAGTTTTCCAACGTGGGAAAAATTGCCCAGTGAGAAAAGGATATAAGGAAATAAATAAACTACGAGAAGTAATGAACAATTAAATTAAAATACTTTAAGAACTTCAGTAACAACATTACAATAGACCTTTCATATAAAAACTATTAAAACTTTTTGTATTATAGTCTGTATGTATGTATGTATGTATGTATGCATGTACACAGTATATGTATGATCTTTATCACATTAGACGTAAATACGCATACGTATACAGTAAGACTATCTAACATCCGTGCTACCTTTAATAACATTTATAAAGGCTGTTGTTGTCAAAGGAATTTATCGCGTTTACGCAACCAGCTTCCATTTGAGCTCCAGCTGACTGGCACACGGAGACCTAGACGGCTGCCGCAGCCTCTAAGCCTAATCGTCTTTGCCTAATCTGCTCGACCACTGTGGCCTCTTTCTAAAGCCCTCGCCCCGGGACCATTTCCATCTTGCGTGGACCGCCAGATTCCAAGATATTCCAGAGATATTCCTAGATGTTTCCACTGTGGGTCGAGATATTCAAATGGTATTTTTATGCGTCGTGGCCAAAGTAGGTTATTGGTTATTTTACTAAAAGTGTATTTTATTTTTTTTTCTCGGTTGATAACTTAGTTCAGAGTAGTCAAGATGAAATAGGATGAATTACAAATCATGCTTTGACGTAGAATTACTATTATATAACTATTCGAGATCCCTGCCCAGTAAGTTAAAGAATAAAGTGGTAATTTATTAGATATCAACAAATTCATGACATTATGAACTAATGAGGTTACGAGATAGTAGCTATTTAACAAGGAATGATGACAACTTTACTTGCAATTATTTACAAGTCTCCTGTCATTTTACGAAATATTAATTAAAGCTTTCTGTCTGTTGTACAAACTAGTCAATTAACGAAAGCAAAAATTAATGACTATTCCAAAAAAAACTATACGAAATTAGCTTTAGGTGATTATTGTGGTTTACAGAAGCAAAGATATTTAATGTATGATTATAAAGAAAGATTCATGTCATTTGGGAAGTAGCCAAATTTCAAAAGCTTATAATCAATGATTCAATAGCATTCCAAAAATTGCCACATCTGCGTATCATCATCATTTCCCGTGGAGAGCAATGAATTGGGGTAAGGAAATTTGGCAACAGATAAATATAAAAATGCATTACATTATTTTCCCCTTATATCTATTCAAGTCTATTTATATTTATAACTTATACTAAATATGGAGACCACGAAATAGTAATAGCAAAGAATTCGGTCCGCTTCAGAATCCAGGTCAAAGGTGCCCCCAGGGTGTTACGTGACCCAGGACGAAGCACGGAAGATAACCAATTAGGATATCTTATGCTCCCAAAGTAGGATATTCTAAGCCCCCAAAAGTAGGATATTTTAAGCCCCCCAAAGTAGGATATTTTAAGCCCCAATAGTAGGATATTTTAAGCCCCCAAAAGTAGGATGTTTTAAGCCCTCAAAAAGTAAGATATTTTAAGCCCTCAAAAAGTAAGATATTTTAAGAAATATTAATTAAAGCTTTCTGTCAGCCGATAATATACGCAGCATAACTGTCTGTTGTACAAACTAGGTAATTAACGAAAGCTAAAATTAATGACTATTCAAAAAAAAAAAACCTATACGAAATTAGCTTTAGGTGATTATTGTGGTTTACAGAAGCAAAGATATTTAATGTTTGATTATAAAGTAAGATTCATGTCATTTGGGAAGTAGCCAAATTTAAAAAGCTTATAATCAATGATTCAATAGCATTCCAAAAAGTTGCCACATCTGCATATCACCATCATTTCCCGTGGAGAGCAATGAACTGGGGTAAGAAAATTTGGCCGCTGTGCTAAAATCATTAATGTCTGATCCCTTTGTAGCTTGGTTATAATCATATAATCTCAGGTACTTCAGCAACTAAGGGCCAAACATAAATTAAATTAAAGTACATTACCTAAAAACCAA
>NC_090739.1:25753727-25758727 GCF_036898095.1 Palaemon carinicauda
CCTGGCTTGTGATAAGGGACTTGGAACTGACTGCTATTTTAAATGTTGATATAATCGGTAACGACTTTGGCTGTAAGAAGGAATTTTCGATTGATGATGATGATGATGATATGACGATGATAACTACGACCCCAATCAGGGAGACAGCTGTGGCCAATTGCCACACAGTGTAGTGTTACCCAAAGAGCTGTGGTAGTTTTAAGTTTTAAGAAATATAGTTTTAAGGTCATGTTTTGTTTTGTTTCCCTTCAGTCTAAGAGTCCAGTTTATGATAACGTAAGGCGAAAGTTTGTGTTGCGGAGACAATTGTCTGTTTAGTGTGATCAAGGGTGTGGGGGTTGTTTTGCAACATCCCGCCACATTATTTCGGCGCCCGAACAGGGACTGCCGAGGTGGGATTGAAGCTGGACTCTTAGACGAAGGACTGATTAGGATAAGAAATGAGAGTTAAGACTAGAAATGGAAGAACAATTAAGGGTTTTGAAGGAGGAATTGCGGCTGAGTAAGGAGCGTGAGGAGAAGTTGCTGTATGAGAATAAGAGGTTAAGTTGTGAGAATGAGGAGATGCGAAAGGAACAGAAAGCACTAAAGGGAACTGTGAAGAGAGTGAAAGAGTGTGTTGAGATAAGGATGCGTGAGAATGAGGAATGAATGGAAGCTATGATGGGGCAGGTAATGGGAATGATGAAAATATTTATGGGTGAAGGTGCAGTCGGAGGAGTGTCCTCTGCTTCGGGTAATGGGGTGATAGTGGAAGAGAAGGCTAAGGTAAATGATAATCAGAAAGGAAGTGATAGTGATAGTAATAGTGATAGTGAGATTGAAGATAAGGGAATTAGGTATAGTAAGGATGAACAGAAATGTGATAGGAAGAATGAGAAGAAAGGTAAAAGTGATGTGAAGAAAGAGAAGAAAATGTGTCGGGATGAGAGCAAGGATGATCGTGAATGGGTGAAAGTGGCGAGTAAGAAAAGGGCTAGGAAGATTATGATCAAGAATAGGAGTATGTGTGTGAAATTAGATTCTTTATATTCTAGCGAGGAAGTAGGAAACAAGGGAGTAGGCAATGAAGATAGTGAGAATGAAGTTGAAGTTTGTAAGACAGTGTTTATGAGAGAGGTACCGAGGTGTGAAAGGTTCAATGAGCATAGTAGCAGGGATGTGTATGATTTTTTTAGGGAGTATGAGAGGTATTGTCAGGATAAGTATGGTGATAGTAAGAGAGTTTCGGCTAGGGAGTTAGGAGAATATTTGACTGGGTATTTGTTGACGATGTATGGTGTGATAATGAGTGTAGGGGATGTTGATTATGAAAGTGTGAAAAAGAGAATAATTGAGCAGGTAAAATGTATGAAAGGAAATGTTAGGTATAAGCGTAAGAATGATTTTGATGAGGCACGGATGAATGTAGGAGAAGCGATATCGATGTATGTGTGTAGGTTAGAAACGTTAGCAAGGAAGAAGTATGGAGATGAAGGTATAAATGAGAATAAGGAGTTAATGAAGAAGTTTTTGGCTACTGTACCGGAGAATGTTGCTGAGTTTATTCATTCGAAACGGAAGGAGAAAATGAGGTGGACGAAAGAAAGACTGACATGGGATGATATTTTAGAGATAGTTGAGGATTACGAGTTGGACAGGTGTATGAAAGAAAGCAAATCTGTGAGTGTAAGAACTGGAATGGAGGAAAGTGTGCCAGAATCTGTTAGTTTTAGAGATGCTGTTATGAGAGGACCGATGAGGGTAGCTGATAGTGTAGTAGATAGGAGTGTTAGGTCGAGTAATGTGGGAATACCTGTGAGGACAAATGAAGGGTTTAGGCAAGGGAATCAGGTTTGGAGGGATAGGAGTGCTAGTGTGCACCAAGGTAGGTCAGGTAGTTGTATCCGTGAAGAGAAGTGTTATAGATGTGGGAAAGTAGGACATAAGAATGAATGAATGTAGATGGGCTCTAGGTGCTTGTTTTGGATGTGGTGAGGTAGGGCATAGAATTAGCGAGTGCAAGAAAGAGAAAGAGGATAAGTGTTTTCGGTGTGGTATGACTGGGCATATAGCAAGTGGATGTAGGAGTAATCGTACGAATGTGATTTGCGGCAATTGTGGTCAGAATGGGCATTATGCGAGAATGTGTAGAGAGCAGTGTGCTAAATGTTCTGAATGTGGTGTAGATGGGCATATAGCTAGGGTTTGTAGAAAGAAGGGATTAGGCCAGCTAGGATGTTCAGGAAACTAGGTAGTCAGAGGGTTCAACTGGGTGAGTCCTCCTGTGTGTGTGGAAGGAATAGGATCAATGTTCGTGAGAATGGAATGAATAATTGGTTGGAAAAGAGTAAGTATGAACCTAGTATGCATGAGAAGTTAGGACTGGAAAATAAACAATTAGTGTTAGTTGAATATAGGAAAAAGAGGCGTTTGAAAGTTTTAAGTGAGGAGAAAGTGCAAGGGAAATATATAAGTATAGGTAGGAATCCGAATAAGTATGACAAGGGTGTGATGTGCAAGTGTGTATGGAAGATAAATGTGTTACTACAGATTAATCATGGCTGAGTATGAATAATACCTATAGTGTGTGTGGTTTTTCCTTAAATGATGTAAAAGAAAGGATGACGAATGCGAGAGTGAGAGATAGGAGAATGATAAGTAGCATGAATGAATCTTTTGCTAAAGTTGAGAATGTTTTTGATGAAATGGATGAACTGTTTACAGAAATGAGTGTAATTTTAGGGCCAGATGAGAACGAGGTAGATGGGATTGTAAATGATATATTAGATGATAGGAGTATAGATGGGAATCAGAATAGGACAATGAATGATACCGATATGGAAGAAGTGAATGAGAGAGTATATGAAGGCCCAGTTACTCGAAGTAGAGGTCCCGTTCCCGACTGCGACTGGGTAATGAGAAAAATAATATAAGTGGTGTGTGAGAAGGATTTGGCTAAGTAAGGGGGGAGGAATGTGGAGGATTAATTTTTGTTTTATTTCTATTTATTTGTTTGCCAAATCGAGAGAGAGAGAGAGAGAGAGAGAGAGAGAGAGAGAGAGAGAGAGAGAGAGAGAGAGAGAGGTAGTTAGTGTATCGATTGTTTGTTGTGAGAAAGACTGTTGGTATAAATGAGATTTTTTATTTATGTTTTAGTTAGGTTACGACAGTGGTGAATGTCTTGGGTGAATGCTTATTTTGATTTGACTGCAATAAGCGTCAGTTCTTGTGATTTGAATGCTGGATTATTATATATTTTTACCAGTGTGGAAGTGAATATATATTTCAACAGCCGTAACTCCTCCTTGGTGAGACCTACTCCTTTAGAGAGAACTTATATTTTCAATATTGATTGATGACCTGGCTTGTGATAAGGGACTTGGAACTGATTGCTATTTTAAATGTGGATATAATCGGTAACGACTTTGGCTGTAAGAAGGGATTTTCGATTGATGATGATGATGATGATATGACGATGATAACTACGACCCCAATCAGGGAGGCAGCTGTGGCCAATTGCCACACAGTGCAGTGTTACCCAAAGAGCTGTGGTAGTTTTAAGTTTTAAGAAATATAGTTTTAAGGTCATGTTTTGTTTTGTTTCCCTTCAGTCTAAGAGTTCAGTTTATGATAACGTAAGGCGAAAGTTTGTGTTGCGGAGACAATTATCTGTTTAGTGTGATCAAGGGTGTGGGGGTTGTTTGCAACATCCCGCCACAATATATTCCTGTAGTTACTTACATACACTTGTATATACATTAATTCTTGGACTGTTATTTAGCAATGAAGAAGCCTTATTATCTGTATATTTCGCTCTTAATTTTTCATCTTATTAATGAATGTTAATTCTTTCCTTTGGGTCTGCATACTCTTTTTACCATTCTTGATTTCCTCTCTAAAAAAAAAAATCTGCTTGGATAAGAAGATATGTAACTTAAGTATTATACAAACATATTCATTCGGAAAACTATATAATGAAATAAATAATTTTAATTAATAAATTGTCACTTAATTTCTGTCCGTCAGTATCTAATTCCTTTTCTCATAAACATTTCATGGAATCTAAAAATCTTTTAGGCCTAACTCCTACCAGAAATGACTTTTGTAGGAAAGAACCTTTTGGTTTAATAATTAATTCTTCGCTTTATTACTTCATATTTTTATAATCCATATGTTTCTTTAAACCAAGTTTTACAAAGTACGATTTCTTATTTTATTCTGTTTTTATAATAACATTATTTAGAAAATAATGAGGAAACATTATTTATTACCTAAAGAAAATATTTTTACACAATTTCCATTTTGTCAGGGAATATATGATTAAAAATCTTAATCGGGGATTTGTTTAATTACCAACAGTTGATTTAATATAGATGAAACTTCAAGATAGTACACACACACAAACATTGAAAAAATATCATCCAAAACTTTACTAACTTATTTTCTCTTTATAACATATTTTTGAAAGTTAGGGCTGATGTACTCGCGTATCTTATGCAATTGCCCACTATGAAGGTCTCTCTCTCTCTCTCTCTCTCTCTCTCTCTCTCTCTCTCTCTCTCTCTCCTCTCTCTCTCTCTCTCTCTCTCACACATATATATATATATATATGTGTGTGTGTGTGTGTGTGTATGTGTATGAATATATGTACAGTATGTGTATATATACAGTATATATGTTCATGCATATATATTTACATATATTTATATATATGTATATGCATATGTATATATATATATGTATATATATATATATATATATATATATATATATATATATATATATATATATATTTGTGTGTATGTGTGTATGTGTATGAATATATGTACAGTATATGTGTATATATACAGTATATATGTTCATGCATATATATTTACATATATTTATATATAGGTATATGCATATGTATATATATATATATATATATATATATATATGTATATATATATATATATATATATATGTGTGTGTGTGTGTGTGTGTGTGTGTGTGTGTGTGTGTGTGTGTGTGTGTGTGTA
>NC_090739.1:25763727-25766227 GCF_036898095.1 Palaemon carinicauda
TTAAATGGATCAAGGTGGTTAATATACTATAATAATTCTTTGTTGCAGAGTTCTTCTCTATTATCAAAAATGATGGTCCCTTTCCTTACCAGCCTATTTACCAATTGAATAATAAATGGGATTCAAGGCTATTAGTCGTTAACAAGCTCGCTTCTTCATTCTGAAAACATACTTCCGGCCTTTAGATGAATATTAGTAATATTTTTACTTAAATTTTTATTAGGCTAATAATGATAATAAAAATATTAATAATAATAATAATAATAATAATAATAATAATAATAATAACAATAAAAATAATAATAATAATAATAATAATAATAATTAATATTAATAATAATAATAATAATATAAATGATAAAATAATAATAATAATAATATAAATGATAAAATAATAATAATAACAATAAAAACAAAGATACATTAGTGAATAATAGCAATGCAAGAAAAATGTTGTTAGAAGAAAAGCAAAGGTTCCTTCGTAATATAAATTCAATACGTTGGCTTAAATTTGCCGAGAGAGAGAGAGAGAGAGAGAGAGAGAGAGAGAGAGAGAGAGAGAGATGAGTTGTTCAAGGTAAGAAAGAATTTCCTTTAAATTTTGGCAGTTGACAGACCAATTTTGGTCGTCATAAAAGTATCAGAAGAGTCACTTGTGAAATTTTCTTGGGAGAAAATTAAAGAATACTTATTGAAAGAGAAATTGAATCGAAACCAAGTTCTACTTATTTTTTTTCTATTTGAATGGGAAAACTTCTTGGTTTATTAAATGGAATTATCAATAGTTTATGCACACGCGCGCACACACACACACACACACACATATATATATATATATATATATATAAACATATATATATTTATATATTATATATATAATAAATATATATATATGTATATATATATATATATATATTGTATACATATATACATATATATCTTATCTGTATATATATATATATATACACATGCAGTATATATAAATACATATATATATATAT
Source organism: Palaemon carinicauda (assembly GCF_036898095.1). Lineage (NCBI taxonomy): Eukaryota > Metazoa > Arthropoda > Malacostraca > Decapoda > Palaemonidae > Palaemon > Palaemon carinicauda. The sequence goes on from NC_090739.1 coordinate 25,764,729, forward strand.
ATATATATACAGTATATGTGTGTATATGTGTATGTATATACAATGCCCACACATACAGTATATATATGATTATATATACATATATATGTCAATAAATACAATATATACTGAATACATATAGATTTATTAATATATAAATATATACAGTATTAACATGATATAGACTGTGGATGATTAATATTTATCAATATCCGCGCATTCAATTATCAAAACCGATTTTTTTTTAAATACATCACAAGTATAACTAATCAAATTGTATAACGGACGTTTAATCTATGTGTTTTTGTTCCTATGTACGCTATGAGTACTCGTAGAATATTATTAAAATGAATGTACTTTTTCATTCGGATATATTTGTTAATCTATCTGTTTAATTGCTTTGTAGATTAATTATTGAAATGTTCGCTCTAGAATTTCTAGAGTTATAAGATAACTGATTATTTATCGTTGTTATGCAATATGAGGAAAATAGTCTATTTGTTCTTCAATGGATGGTATTACTTCCATGTAAATCCCAGTTTCTTTCTAAATTTAGTAGGCATTTAAATATCTTCATTATTGTCATCTATCATGGGAATATAAATATAAAATATCTATATTGATGACAATTTGAGCGATTCATTCAAAAAAAAAAAAAAAAAAAAAAAACTTTAGTTATAATTCACTAACCTTCCTTAGTTTTAGAAGTAAATTAAACTATCTATATCGTAGAGATCTAAAGTATTTGAAGCAGCGGTTTAATTTACATCAGAGAGAGAGAGAGAGAGAGAGAGAGAGAGAGAGAGAGAGAGAGAGAAGCATACTTAAGTGTAGGAGAGAAGCATACATAAGTGTAGAGCTTTTAACAAGAGGAAACATAAATAAACAAGTCATTTCTTCCATCTTAGAGGTCTTCAAAGACTTTAGAAATTAAAGAAACAGGATAGTATAGGAAAAAGACCATACAGATATGTATCTCTCTCTCTCTCTCTCTCTCTCTCTCTCTCTCTCTCTCTCTTTCTCTCAATATATATATATATATATATATATGTATATATATATATATATATGTGTGTGTGTGTGTGTACATATATTCGCACATGTATGTAAGAGTGCATCATAAATGTGTACATGCATATATGTATAAACACAATATGTTTTTTTTTCTCTCATTTCCGCTTTCTTTTGTGTGGCTACTGTGTATAAGGGTCTGTTAATCTATGATAGTTATATTTGCAAATTTGAAAAACTAAACATTTATACATCTAATGTATTAAATACGAATTCTATTTCAATACAAAATACAATGAGAAATGCCGACGGTAATACGAGTAAGCAAAATGTCTCGTCTTATCTAATTCTATTTAATCTAGTTTTAAGATTCTCGCAGTCTCGAATTATCTCTCCCTCTCCCGTTTCCATTGGTGGTAATTGGCAACCAAGGGAGGAAAGGGGAGATGAAAATCCCTCGAGAGAAACAGTCGGAATCTTGTTGGGGTCGGAAGGAAGAAGAAGAGGAA
>NC_090739.1:25773581-25778581 GCF_036898095.1 Palaemon carinicauda
TCACGCCTTTTTACTGGAAACGACCACTATTTTGACGAGCCGCCTATTGTTGAAAATGAATATTGATCAACAGAATCATGACCGTTCCCTTACCATTTGGGGTAATGTAAAGTGACCGAAGCTATTCCAAAACCCTCTGAAATATCGTTCATTCTTGGGAGAGATTCGCCAGAAATCAGGATCTGAAACGTGTTATCCTGCCAGATTTCGTTGACCCGACGCTTTTTCTGAAATTAATCCTCCCCACTATTTTTTTATTTCTTCCTGGCGAATAAGGTCTGCAGTGCATGTAGTCCGCTGCCTCAGCTGTTTGGAGGATGAGAAACGTCGAGTCTTTGCCATTCTCAGTCCATGAATTTCAGATTGATTCAGAGGTTGATTTTATCGGGTGATTTCAATGCCACGGCGGTGATGTTAAAGACTCGTCTATCCTGAGTGTGATTGAGAGCAGGATGACAAGTTTGTTTTGGGTAGAAAAAAAAATCTAATCATTCTTTTCTTACATAATTTATATAAAATTTATTGCTCAGAGGTTCAATTTTATTTTATGTCACGGGAGGTTAGTTTTAATGTTTTGTAATGACCTGACCCAGAGGGGAGCGAAGAAGACGCGGGTAAAATTCAAAGTGTACTTTATGAGTATACCTGACGAAAAGACAATTTCTTTCTCTCTATGAAACATTCATAATAATATCTACACAATTGTTCGTTTGATATATAATAAGGATTACAAATATGGAAGAAACACACGACCTAATTTTCTTGGAGGATCAAGTGGTTTAACACTCGTCCCCATACATTTTAAAGGTCTCTCGTAAATGGCAAAGGCAAGGGACTGTGGCAATGCCCTAAATAATAGGACAATACCATAAATACTTATCATACATACATATCATCAACGCCCAAGCCCACTCTCCGCCCAGGTTAGGACCAGGGGAAAGCAAGGCAATGACTGCCGATGACTCAGCAGGTAGACATATAGTCTCCCCTAAAATCCTCCTCCTTAGCTCACAAGGTAAGTGAGGTTGCAAATGCTACAAGAAACTATCGAGCGTGAGTAAGACTCGAACCCCAGTCCGGTACAACGCCAAAACAAGGGCGTTTCCAATTAGCCTCCCACAACCCGTAAGTCAAACCTGGCTTCAAATCGTGAACCAATAGTTTCTTCTCACATAGAAACTTTCTTTATACAAAATTAAACGAGTTAACTGATGATTGATTCGGTGGATGGAATTTGGACCGCTGGGATCAGGAAGACCATTTAGCGCTTAAGTGCCAGATAGCTATTTAACTTTGATGGGTAGATGTCACGGAAGAATACTGGATGAGAATAAAGCTCTCCTCTTAAATTTAATTGCTTAAAACGGAAAAGGACTCATCCAAGACAAAAGACGTAAAAATTTATATTACAGTTTGAATATCTACCATAGCGTTGTGTGGAATTATGCATAAAAATCCCAGTTATATGAAATTATGGTAATCTATATGTGCTCGTGTGTACATATATATATATATATATATATATATATATATATATATATATATATATATATATATATATATATATATATACACATATATATATACTGTATATATATTCTATCTATCCATCCCTATTTCTATACATAAAGGCCTATTAACTATCCATCACTCTTGCTAACTATATATATTCTCTTTACTCATCTCTCATTATATTCTAACCATCTAGCCTGTATGTGTATCTGTCTGTCGATGTGTCCATCAAACAATTTTCTGAAAAAATAGATAATCTATAATCATAACTCCATATATTTAGTCTCCGCTATCATCTAAGTACTTAAAATTTTACACATTCACAAATAAGTATAATCGAACACATTCAATTTCATTCTCTCCGTCACTTCCATTCCGATCCATACATTACATTTAATACAGTCTCTTTCTAATACAGAATTCGCTTTAAATTCATTCCCTACCCTCTATCTCTACCACTCCCTTCACCGCCCCAAACATTTTACATCCTTTAATTACTTTCTGGTGTAAATTTGCCGCTACAGGACAATTACCCCACGTGGACAACTACCACCATAGGACAACTACCCCCTAGGACAATTATTGCCTAGGACAGTTACCCCCTTAGGACAATTACCCCCCTTAATAGTTAATTTGTTAAATGAGCCTTTAATCGTTATCTATTTCTTATAATAGTTAAAGATTTCTAGAAAAAAAGATATCAAACTTTTACTTTCAGCTTTTTTTCTAAATAAGTTCAGTATCACTATTGGTTTCTTACAGAAATATTGACTTGCTCCACACTAAAATTAGTTTAAAAAACTTTTTCGTATATTTTACAAAAGTTACTTCCCAAGAGAAATATGGAATTCCTTTAAAGTGAAAGAGGAGGAGAAAAGCTAGTGTATGAAGGATACCTATATGTTAAGCAAAAGAATTTGGCCAACAGTGTTGTGTCTTATGAGTGTGATGAGTGTAGAAATAAAGCAAACTGCAAAGCTAAAGTCAAAGTGGATAGCCAAAGAAATATTGTTGTTGGTCGAATACATGAACACACTCATGGCCCAGATGATGCAAAAATTGAAGCTGCTTGAACTCCACAAAATATGAAAATGAAAGCAGTCAGTACAGAGGAAACTGCTCGACAAATAATTGGTGAAGCATGTTCACAAGTCACTGAAGAAGAAGGGGCAAAATTGCCCCCGGTTCATCATATATGACGCAACATCAGACGTCAAAGGCAGAAAACTTGCCATTCAAGACCTTTACCACAAAGCGCGCAAGAATAAACATTAACACAAGTGCATACGAGAACACTGATGACCAAGAGTTTTAAAATGTATGATTCTGTAACATTTGACTACAGAATACTGATCTTTGGTACAACTAAAAAGTTAAAATATCTAGGGGAAGCGTCACATTGGTTTTTAGATGGTACGTTTTAAAACTATACCTAGATTTTGTCGCAACTTTATACAGTTTATACACTTATTAAACGCCATACAGTGCCCTTAGTAAATGGGTTAACTCCAAAAAACTGTCATGGTTGGTTTCGAAATTGCTATGAAAACAGTATGCGGACGGTTTTTCTGCACACTCAAATAAAGTGTTGCTTTTTTTCACTTGAGTCAAAACATCTACAGAAAGATGCAAATTTACGGATTTCAGCAGTGTTATCAAAATGACTAAGAGTTTTTGGTTAACATGCAAATGATAGCGGCTATTGCCTTTGTCCCATCTCAATGTTGAAAGGGCTTTTGAACGCCTGTGTGAAATACTGCCTCGCAGATACATATATTGGACGCTTATGCAGACGAGGACGACGTCAACCTATGTTTTAAGCGAATTTACGGAATATGTATAAAAGGGCTATAGAGGAACTTCAGAGAACCAATAATTCCGTCGAAGGTTGGCACCGGAGCTTTTTAGTAAGTGTGGGTTGCTGACATCCAAACATTTGGAAATTTCTAACGTTTATTAAACGAGAACAATCTTTACAACAAGTAAAGCTGGCTCAGTGTGCAGCTGGTTTTGATAAAGAACCTTCTAGGAAAATATATTTGGATCTTTCAAAACGAATTATATCAATTGTTAATACTTATGAAGGTCAAGATGTTTTAGAATACTTACGTAGAATTGCATACAATTCAAAGTTTTAGATAAATTGTCAAGCTCTTTTTATTATCTTTATAATCATCTAAATAAATATTTTAATTACCTTGTTTTCCATTAACCTTTTTTCTTATATATGGTATCTTAAAAGATGAATGTCGAGAAGGGAAATTGTCCTAAAGGGGCAATTATCATAGAGGGTAATTGTCCTAGAGGGGTAGTTGTCCTCGGGGGGTAATTGTCTTAAGGGGTTACTGTCCTTGGGGGGGGGGAGGTTTAATTGTCCTAGAGCCAAATCTGCTTCCACTCCACCATTGTAGCAACTAAAGAATCCAACTACTTAAACTAACTTTCCATTCAACAAGACATTCAATCTAACACTACCCTCCTTTCTTGTGCACCTCATAACCTCACTCTTACCCACATTTACTCGCTACCTCCTTCTCTCACATATCCTTCCAAGCTTCTCCTGCAAGTCTGCAAACATTGCAGTATCATCCACAAACAACAGCTGATTCACCTCCCTCTCATGATAAATCTCATCTATCAGTTTCAATCCTCAACCAAGTACTCAAGCATTCACCTCTTTTACAGCACCAACAACAAAAACTAAACAACCATGGCGACCTTACATATCCCTGTTTCGGCCTCACTCTCACTGGAAACCACTCACTCACTCCATTTCCTAGCCTACCACACGCTTTACTGCCTAGATATAAATTCTTCACTACTTGCAACAACTTTCCACTAATTCCATATAGCCTCATCATATTTCACATTGCATCCATATCAATTATATCATAAGCTTTCTCCAGATCCATAAATGCAAAATATTCCTCCTTATCATTGGCTAAATATTTTTCGCATATCTCCCTGACTATAAAATTCTGATTTATTCATCCCCTGCCTCTTCTAAAGCCACCTTCCCCATCTAAAAATTGCATTCTACGTTTTATCATTAATCCTATTATTAACATTATCACACATTTTTCGAACCCCACTCAATAAACTAATACCTCTAGAATAATAATATTTATACACATCTCCTTTACCTCTGTATAGTGGAACAATAGATACAGTGACCCAGGCAACTAGTGCCATTGACAACAAAAAACATATGTTTAACAATCTCGTCAATCATTTCAGCACAGTCACACCTGCTTCCTTTAACGTCTCTGCTCCCACACCATCCATACCAGGTGCTCTCTCTCTCTCTCTCTCTCTCTCTCTCTCTCTCTCTCTCTCTCTCTCTCTCTCTTATCACAGACACCTGAACACCTGCAAAAGAAATCATATCTGCCTCCCTATCGTCCTCAACATTCAGCAACCTTTCAAATATTCAGCCCACCTCTGTGGCCCCTGTATCCCGGCGGGTCATGTCGTAGGGGGCGACAAAA
>NC_090739.1:25781081-25786081 GCF_036898095.1 Palaemon carinicauda
ATATACACACACATATATTTATGTGTATATATACACTACATTTTCTACATACCAGTGGAGTTAGATGAAATGGAAAATAACAACGAGTACTTCAAAACGTTCGAAACGTTCGTACAAACAATTCATTATCAGTTATCTTAATAAGCATTCTCGAATCAACAGAATTTCCATTTACCAAACAAGAACCTCCTATTTTTCCATCGCAATAAATTGGATTCCTTTCAAGACATAATGACTTACGCCGATTTGTCTGAGTCGGCTCCTTCCATCGTCAGTGTCTCAAAATGAGTGATTGGTCGCCTCCAAGACCTTCCGTCTTTGATCGAAATGCCATTTAACTTCGGAATTCAGCGAATGAGCGGAATTTATCACGATCCGATGCCAGGGCAAAGTAGTCTTTGGATGAAAGGATATCGGGAATCGGGGAAGGAGGCACTTCCGAATGGTGGGAATGAAATAGGGGGTATGTGAGGTGATGTGGTTTAGGTGTCACAGTTGGTCTTAGGAAGAAGAACAATACCTGGTATCTTCAGTTGAGACTGTAATCTCCAATGTATAATAAAGAGTAAGTGTCTGAAATACATATATATATATATATATATATATATATATATATATATATATATATATATATATATATACGTGTGTGTGTGTGTGTGTGTGTGTGTGTGCATATTGGTCACACTCAGTTCTCGCCGTCCTTCAGGTATGAGAGAGGGGGGGATAGCCACATCCTGGTAGGAGGTGGGTGAGTATGCATGTGGATACACTAGTATACTATAAATATGTAATCTTTTGACTATGCTATCATTTTGGAAACTGACCCTTTGGCCTTTCTTGTCATCTATGTATAATGGTTACATTTAGTGGGTGAGTAACATTTAATGAATAATCTGAATCTGGTCATTTAAGAGTTTGTTGTTCTTTGTAAATGTGAAATTTACAACTTTTTTCCTCTCCTCTTTTATTTACTATATTTCCTTTCCCTCTATTTCAATTCTCTTTCTCTCAATCGACATGTTCATGACTTGTGGCCTTCCACTTGACCTTAATCGTTTTGTTTCTATTTGTCAATATATCTAGAGCACACAAAATCCTCCTCTTCCTTTTCGGTCTTCTATTGTCTAACGACAGATAACAGCATCCATTGCTCTATCTACACCTGCAACAGAGTAAGTTAAATATCGGGGAAATAACCGCAGATTTACCAAATTCCTTTCTTCTCATCCGATGAATACTTCGAGTTTCGTTACTGTCTACCAGTGGATAAAGCCATGACTCGTACTCATGGTTTCAAAGGAGATTTAAAGGCTTACAGAGGTTGTCGGAAGAGCAAGAACTTAGTCTTTTACTGGCTAATAATACGCACTTCTTCTTTTAACGTGTTTTTTCCCATTTTGTATGGGGTAAATAAGGTTGCCTTCTTTTGAAAGATTTTGCTTTGGGATTGGGGTGGACCGTAGTCATGATTGGCTGCCCTGCATGACATCGCTTACACCCCAGTAGCAATGTTCATGTGTCCAACCAGTCCCCAGAGTCCTTCATCCCAGCAGCGAGGAGTCCTGGCGCGGTTATGTCAACAATTCGAGATGTGTGAGGTGTCTTACGTATTTAGGTGTTCGAGTGACTGCCTTTGTGTGTGTAATGGTCTGTAACCCCCATTTGCTTTGAGAAACCTATCTGTCAATTGTATACATAATCCTGAGGTGTCTACATACTACAGATAGTCGATTCTTTTTAGTGAGGCAGATTTGCACCGACTCGCAAATGTACCATTTTAGCTCAAAAAAGTTTCCAGATCATTGATTGGTTGGGCAAGGTACTTCTAACCAATCAGAGAGCAGGAAACTTTTCCGCGCTAAAAGGGTACCGCTGCGAGTCAGTGAAAATGCGCCTCAATAAAAAAAAATTAAATATAGTAACTATTGCTCTAGCTACACTTGAAGCCGAGTACATTAAATGTGAGAAGATTTCCCGCAGAGTTTAAACCAATTTCCCTTTTCTCGTATGATAAACCTTTTAACGTTCGCTAGAAGTTTATTGACGGCTAAAACATTTCCTAATACTAAAGGGTTCAGAAAGGTTGTAATCTCTTACAAAAGGCTGTTTAATCCTTTAAGCTGCCCTAAGTGGAAGAACTTGTGCTGGATTATGTCAAGCTAAATATCAATCAAAACAATAATTTAAACAACGATTATCAAATTTCAAATATATGTATAAATTGCTATGCTAGTGGTAAAGATGTATAAGGTAATGATAAAGATTAATCATGCTTCAGGATATTCATCTTCGAACTGAAGTTTAAATAAGCTAATAATAAAGGAAGCGGCGTACTTGAGGCAAATGTGTATTTTTTCAAAACTGAATCATTCATTCAATAGCAGACTGGAATTTACTAAGCTTACAGTATATATTACCAAATGTACACAAATAATACTAAAATCATATAAAATACACAAAGGAATTCAATATATGCCCAGCTCACACACACACAATATATATATTTATATATATATATATATATATATATATATATATATATATATATATATATATATATATATATATATAATAATTATATATATGAATATATATACATATACATATATATATATATATATATATATATATATATATATATATATATATATATATATATATATATATATATATATATATAAGCTGGTTACAGGCAGCTCCATGAGCTATGGAAAGAATAATGATGTGAATAACACTAAGAGACAGAATACAAGCAACAATAATATTAGAGCAAACTAAAAGTAGAGGATATTCTAAAAACATGTAAGAAAAAAAAATGGAGTTGGGCGGGACATATAATGGGAATGACAGATAATAGATGGATGTCAAGAATAACAGAATGGGTCCCTTGAAATTGCAAAAGAAGCAGGGAAAGGAAGACTAAATGGGTAGCTTCTATTGGCGTCCCATTCTCTAAGTGGCAAAGGCAGATGGAGAATAAATTATATATGCATGTGCATAATGTATACACCAGTGTACGCGACCCGTCAGAGATGACGGCTAAATAATTAAATAGACATGCACGCACAAGTACACACAAAAATTCGAGAGAGATAGAGATTTCCGAGAGTACCTCTCGAGGTAACCCCCTTCCAGCAGGGTATGATTACTCCCTCTCACCCGATCCGGGGGACATGGAGAAACCGAGATACATCTTGCAATGTGTTAAGTGACTGCATCAAGTTTGACCGGATATATATATATATATATATATATATATATATATATATATATATACATATATATACATATATATATATATATATACATATATATATACATATATATATACATACATATATATATATATATATATATATATATATATATATATATATATATAATGTATATATATAATGTATATATATAATGTATATATATATAATGTATATATATATATATATATATATATATATATATATATATATATATATATATATATATATATATACATATAGTAGCAGTAGGGGATTCAGCGTTATGAAGCTTCATCTGTGGGGGATAACGGGGGAGGGTGGGCTGTGGCACCCTAGCAGTACCACCCTAACTCGGTTGAGTCCCTTGTCAGGCTGGGAGGAACGTAGAGAGGAGAGGACCCCTTTTTTGTTTCATTTGTTTGATGTCGGCTACCTCCCCAAATTGGGGTAAGTGCATTGGTATATGTATGTATGTATATATATACATTGTAGATAGGTATATTACGTAAACAAGCAATACAAACTTTCTCATTTTTCATTACTCATTTATCATCAGATGTAACGCGCCGTTAAGAAAATATCTTTCGATGAACCAATACTCAATTGATCCAATATAAATTTATAATAGATAGTTATATAATTTCATCTAAAATTCAATATCATTATTTGATATATTTTAATAAAAGATGAGGACTCTAATAGAAACTTATTAAATACCCATTAAATACCTATTAATTTTTCTAGGAATCAATTTACTCACTCTCTCTCTCTCTCTCTCTCTCTCTCTCTCTCTCTCTCTCTCTCTCTCTCTCTCTCTCTCTCTCTCTCATAGAGATAAAACCTAGCTATGTAGATAGAAGAGAAACAAGGTCCTCTCCCATTTAAACCTGGTCCGTGTCTTGGAAAGAAGCGATAAGGAAAGGTATCCTTGAAATATCAGTCAGCCTCTAATCCCTCACGTTGTAAATGAAGTACCTGATGAATATTCAACTGTGGTGGAGAGAGAGAGAGAGAGAGAGGAGAGAGAGAGAGAGAGAGAGAGAGAGAGAGAGAGAGAGAGAGAGAGAAAGTGTATAAATTGATTCCTAGAGTAATTAAAGAGAATTTGGTGGATTTTTCAAGGTCATGCATATCATTTAGCAATGGACGATGTAAATATATGATAAAAAATAGAAATTCTAAATCTAGTAACTGGAAACGTCCGTTGAACGATGACCTGTCACAATTGACGATTTTTGATTGGCAGTCTCAACAATGAAGTCCCTTGTCAAATTGTCAGGTAATAAATAATCTCTAAACGGAAACTAGGGAATTGTACTAGCTTGAACAATAAGTCCACCTTTGTATTTGGTAACCTCTCTCTCTCTCTCTCTCTCTCTCTCTCTCTCTCTCTCTCTCTCTCTCTCTCTCTCTCTCTCTCTCTCTCTCTCTCTCTCTCTCTCTCTCTCTCAGATGATCATATTAAACTCTCGTTAACTACCCTAACTAGACCCTCCTCCCATTCCCTTTATGAAATAACTTCTATAAAACAAATACTTGTAATCAATCTCCCATCCACCTGCCACTTTGCCATCATCGATTTCGATGGGTAATTGATCATCCTAATGATCCTTATGATTGAATAGTTGTCCTTTACCCAAAGGTTTGATGAGCAAAGGGAATCTATCACTAAAGGAAGCGGAGGGAGGCTGATGGATATTGAATAAATGGTCTCAGATTGATGGGAATTGAGGACTGATCAATTGATCGATATCAAAATGTCAA
>NC_090739.1:25796081-25806081 GCF_036898095.1 Palaemon carinicauda
ACGCGGAGTCTTTGGTTGAAAAGATCCCGGGAATCGGGAATGGAGGCACTTCCGAGTCCTGGGAATGGTTGTGGGAATAGAATAGGGGGGGGGGTGTAAGGTGACTTGGTTAACGGGTCACTGTTGGTCTTAGGAAGAAGAACAATATCTGGTATCTTCAGTTGAGACTGTAACCTCCAATGTATAATAAAGAGTAAGTGTCTGGAATATATATTATATATATATATATATATATATATATATATATATATATATATATATATATATACATATATATATATATGTGTGTGTGTGTGTATGTATATATATATTGGTCACACTCAGCTCTCCCCGTCCCTCAGGTATGAGAGAGGGGGCATAGCCAAATCCTGGTGGGAGGTGAGTGAGTATGCATGTGGATACACTAATATACAATAAGTATGTAATCTTTTGACTATTCTATTATTTTGGAAACTGACCCTTTGGCCTTTCTTGTCATCTATGTATAATGGTTACATTTAGTGGGTGAGTAACATTTAATGAATAATCTGAATTTGGTCATTTCAGAGTTTGTTGTTTTTTGTAAATGTGAAATTTACAAGTTTTTTCCTCTCTCCTTTTATTTACTATATTTCCTTTCCCTCTATTTCAACTCTCTTTCAATCGACATGTTCATAACTTATGACCTTCCACTTGACTTTAATCCATTTTGTTTCTATTTGTCAATATATTTAGAGCATCCAAAAACCTCCTCTTGCTTTTCGGTCTTCTACTGCCTAACGACAGATAACAGCATCCATTGCTCTCTCTACACCTGCAACAGAGTAAGTTAAATATCGGGGATATAACCGCAGATTTACCAAATTCCTTTCTTCTCATACGATGAATACCCGAGTTTCGTTACTGTCTAACTGTGGATAAATCCATTACTGGTAATCATGGTTTCAAAGAGATTTTAAAGACTTACAGAGGTTGTCGTAAGAGCAAGAACTTAGTCTTTTACTGGCTAATAATACGCACTTCTTTTAACGTGTTTTTTCCCATTTGTATGGGGTAAATTGGGTTGCCTTCTTTTGAAGGATTTTGCTTTGGCTTTGGGGTGGACCGTAGTCATGACTGGCTGCCCTGCATGACATCGCTTACACCCCGGTAGCAATGTTCGTGTGTCCTACCAGTCCCCAGAGTCCTTCATCCCAGCAGCGAGGAGTCCTGGCGCGGTTAGGTCGACAATTCGAGACGTGTGAGGCGACTTATGTATTTAGAAGGTGTTCGAGTGGATTTCTTTGCGTGTGTATTAGTCTGTAACACCCATTTGCTTTAAGCAAACCTAATTGTCGATTACATACATAATCCTGAGGTGTCTACATACTACATATAGTCAATTCTTTTTAGTGAGGCAGAGTTTACTTCAATTTCCCTTTTCTCATATGATAAACCTTTCAACGTTCGCTAGAAGTTTATTGACGGCTAAAACATTTCCTGATACTAAGGGGTTCAAAAAGGTTGTAATCTCTTACAAAACAATGTTTAATCCTTTAAGCTGCCATAAGTGGAAGAACTCGTGCTGGATTATGTCAAGCTTAATATCAATCAAAACCAATAATTCAAACAGCGATTACTAAATTGAAAAATACATATCTAAATTGCCATGCTAGTACTATAGATGTATACGGTAATGACAAAGATAAATCATACTTCAGGATATTCATCTTCGAACTGAAATTTAAATAAGCTAATAATAAAGAATGTGGCGTACACGAGGTAAATGTGTATCTTTTAAAACTGAATCACTCATTCAATAGCAGAATGGAATTTACTAAGCTTACAGTATACATTACCAGACGTACGCAAATAACACTAAAATAATATAAAATAGACAAAAGAATTTAATATATGCCCAGCTCAAACACACACAATGTATATATATATATATATATATATATATATATATATATATATATATATATATATATATATATATATTATATATAAACATATATATATGTATATTTTATATATAAATATATATATATATATATATATTTTATATATAAATATATATATATATATATGTATATTTTATATATAAATATATATATATGTATATTTAATATATAAATATACATATTATATATATACATATATATATATATATATAAATATATATATATATATATATATATATATATATATATATATATATATATATATATATATATAAATATAAAGCTGGGTACAGCTCAGTGAGTTATGGAAAGAATGATGATGGGAATAACACAAAGAGACTGAATAACAGCAACAAGAATATTAGAGCAAACCAAATATAGAGGATTTTCTAAAATAATGTAAGAAAAAGAAAAGGACTTGGGAGGGACATATAATGGGAATGACAGATAATAGATGGATATCAAGAATAACAGAATGGGTCCCTTGAAATTGCAAAAGAAGCAGGGGAAGGGAGACTAAATGGGTAGCTTCTATTGGCGTCCCATCCCTTATGAGGCAAAAGCAGATGGAGAATAAATTACATATGCTTGTGCATACTATATATACCAGAGTAAGCGACCCGTCAGAGATGACGGCTAAATATTTATAGATATGCACGCACAAGTACACACACAGATTTGTGGGAGATAGAGATTTCCGAGTGTACCTCTCGGGTAACTCCCTCTCACCAGGGTATGACTACTCCCTCTCATCCTATCCGAGGGACTTGGAAAAACCGAGATACATCTAGCAATGCGTTAAGTGATTGCATTATGTCTGACCGGATATAAATATATATATATATATATATATATATATATATATATATATTTTATATATATATATATATATAAATATATATAATATATATATAAATATAATATAATATATATATATATATGTGTGTACATATATACAAATATATCTACATATATATATATATATATATGTGTGTGTGTGTATATATATACATATATATCTACATATATCTACATATATATACATATATATATATATGTGTATATATATATATATATATACATGTGTATGTATAAATATAAATATACATAAATACATATATAAATATATATACATATATATATATATATATATATATATATATATATATATATATATATACATGTGTATGTATAAATATAAATATACATAAATACATATATAAATATATATACATATATATGTGTATATATATAGATAGACAGATATGTGTATGTATATATACATATGATATATATAAATATATATATATATATATATATATATATATATATATATATATATATATATTAAATATACATACATACATATATCTAATATATATATATACATATATATATATATATATATATATATATATATATATATATATATATATATATATATATATATATATATATATATTTATATATATATATACATTGTAGATAAGTATATCCCGTAAGGAAGCAACACAAAATTACTCATTTTACATTACTCATCTATCATCGGATGTAGCGCGCAGTGAAGAAAATATATCTCAATGAACCCACACTCAATTGATCCAATACAAATTTTTAATTGATAGTTATATGATTTCATTTCAAATTCAATATCATTATTTAATCTATTTTAATAAAGGAGAAGGACTCTAACAGAAACTCTTATTAAATACCCATGAAAGGATCAGTAATTATAATAAAAAATTTAACGAATTTTAAAATATGATGATATAGATAAAGGATGTATTCACGTTTATCATCAGGGAAGTAATGCAGAGGGAAAAATGATCAGTTGATTGGGTATTCAGTATCATCTTTTTAAATGATCGTTATCATTAAAATTTACTTAATTTCTCTAATATCAAAGCTGACGTACATTACGTGGTTATCAATAATTCTCATTAACGGAATTAAAAGCCTGTTTTTAAAGGGATTTAAAAACAACCGGTGACGTCATTAACTTGTGAACTTCTGTATATATGTTTCATAGAGATAACTAGTAACTCATATAAAGGAAACATTACACTTTATTTACTACGCTGTAAATGTACTTGCAAATTGATTTAATCAAATGTTATTCATTATATTTGGTAAAACAAGTAAGCCTTGCATATGAGGATTTTGCTCATTACGTATATTGTTTTACAAATAAATGTAATTTTACCTTTTCTTACAGCACTGAGTTTTGATTAGCAGACATTGACTGCACAAGTTGACATCAAGCAAACTAACATATGGTTGTGCGCTTACATTTATACACAAGACAAACTTTACTTTTTATACACGACATGAAAAATAAATACTATAATTTAGTTAGATATTAAAATTTCAAGTAAATTAAAATTCAAGTTAATAATTTCATTAAACAAACATTGATTATAGCATGGGGTTATTAGGCTCATCCAATTAATGTTTCTTAAAGACTAAATGTGTAACTTCCATAGGCATCCCATTCTCTATGAGGCAAAGGCAGATGGAGAATAAATTATATATGCATGTGCATACTGTATACACCAGTGTACGCGACCCGTCATAGACGACGGCAAGATATTTAGATAGATATACACGCTAAGGTACACACAGATTTGTAGGTGAGAGTGATTTCCGAGTGTACATCTCGGGTAACCCCTCTCACCAGGGTATGACTACTCCATCTCACTCTACTGGAGGGACATGGAGAGACCGAGATACATCTGGCAATGCGTTAATTGAATGCATTAAGCTTGATCGGATGTATACATATATATATATATATATATATATATATATATATATATATATATATATATATATATATATATATAATTATATATATATATATATATATATATATATATATAATTATATATATATATATACATATATATATATACATTATATTTGCATATATACATGTACATATACCAGTGTGTATGTATATATATATATATATATATATATATATATATATATATATATATATATATATATATATATGTGTGTGTGTGTGTGTGTGTGTGTGTGTGTACACAAACGATATTTCTAATGCCACATTAAGAATTATATTAATTTGCGTATCAATCTAATATATTATTCAAAAGAGAAAAGCTTAAATGACGAAAAATTCCATAACTGTCAGCTCAAGAGATAAAAATGTTTTCTGTGCATACTTCAAATCCACAAGGATGTTCTAATCAAGATAACTTAAAATCTAATAAATTATATTTTAAGATATAAAGGTTACGTTAAAATGTATATGTATGTATATATATATATATAAATATATATATATATATATATATATATATATATATATATATATATATATGTATATATATGTGTGTGTACTGCATATATATATATATATATATATATATATATATATATATATATATATATATATGTATATACAGTACATATGCATATATAAAATATATATAATATATACATACATATATATAATATATATAATATATATTTATATATATATATATATATATATATATATATATATATATATATTTATATTTATATATATATATATATATATATATATATATATATATATATATATATATATATATATATACGATATTTCTAATGCTGCATTAATAACTATATTAGTTCGCGTCTCAATCTAATAAACTTATTCAGAGAGAAAAGGTGAAATAACGAAATATATATATATATATATATATATATATATATATATATATATATATATATATATATATATATATGTATACATATATGTATATATATATTAATATATATACATATATACATATATATACATAAATATACATATATATACATATATATACTGTACATATATATAAATAAATATATATATATATATATATATATATATATATATATATATATATATATATCATTAATAAAATATATATATATATATATATATATATATATATATATATATATATATATATATATATATATATATATATATAAAATGAATATTTGACCCATGGATTGGCCACTTGATTTAAGTTTGATTAGTCCTCGAGTTGCTCTCGGCCTACCGCACGCAAGCTCACTGGGATTAAGAACTGCGTGGGGATAGCAATCTGAGGTTAGATGTCTACAAAGCGTTTGTCTTTGATGGAGTCATTTGAGAAATTTATTGCTTGGGGCCAAATCTCTATTATTCGAGTCACGTGTAGTCTATTCAGTTCTTATGGTTATGCATTAGTATATTTTTCGTGTTTTTTTATTAGTATTTTTACGATATGAGTTTTAGTCGTTTCTAATTTTTTCTTCACATTCCACAAGTAAAAAATATTTCAAAATTACTTGAAATATGTTGAACCTCATCCTACCATTATCCTTTACTTCAAAATTATGAACCAGGCTGAATTCAGTTCGTAAACTGAATTGTTTCCAATAATACAGGAAGAGGTCCAACACATTTTAGATAATTTTAAGATATATTAGTTGAATGTAGAGAAAATAGTAGACACTTCCAAAGCTCAAACTGAAAAAAAAAATGGAAAAACGAACATGAAGAAATATACCAAAGCATAACCATAAGACCTTAACACGACTACTCGTGACTCGAATAATAAAAGAGACTTGACCCAAGCAATAAATCCCTCAAATGACTCAATCCACCAACTCTAATTTGCCTTGCCTTCACACAACGACTCTCAGAGCCACTCCACCAGATTAGTTAATAATCTCCTAAAGCAGGTCAAACCTGGTAATTACTGGTCAACTTGTATACACAGGATAATAGACGCACTGAGGTGAATTAATCCTACTGATTATGGCTGAGAGCGCTTCCGATGGACACACCCTTAGTGAGAGTCACAGGAGGGAAAACGATCCTTTCTTTTTAGTAGTGGGATGGGTGGGAGATGCGTTGGGTGGGTGGGGGTAATCTTTCCCAGTTCTCTTTTGTTCATGGGGCCATATGAGTAGAAGTAACAACGACAAAAGTAGCATTAATAACAATGTTGTGATAACCGTACAACAAATGACAGGATTTCCGGTATGTCAGAAATTATGAATCTATATAAAAACGATAACCTTCATTGAAAACAGCGTACATTGTAAAATACAAAATATACAAACAAACATAAACATACATCTCTCTCTCTCTCTCTCTCTCTCTCTCTCTCTCTCTCTCTCTCTCTCTCTCTCTCTCTCTCTCTCTCTCTCTCTTTATATGTGTATATATATATATATATACATGTATATATATCTATATCTATATATAGATATATATAGATATATATCTATATACATATATATATATATATATATATAAATATATATTTATATATATATTTATATATATATTTATATATATATATATATATATATATATATATATATATATATATATATATATATATATATATATGCACACGAACATGCTATATATATGTATAGTTAATAACTTGAGAACGAAATATGAAGCTATTCTGCACGCCAAATGAGTGCATGGGCCAATAGGTACCGTCCCACCTTTGCACTGGAAACGACCGCTATTTTGACGAGCCGCCTATTGTTAAAAATGAATAGTTATCAACAGGATCATGACCGTTCCCTTACCATTTGGGGTAATGTAAAGTGACCGAAGCTATTCCAAAACCCTCTGAAATATCGTTCATTCTTGGGAGAGATTCGCCAGAAATCAGGATCTGAAACGTGTTATCCTGCCAGATTTCGTCGACCCGACGCTTTTTCTAAAATTAATCCTCCCACTATTTTTTTTATATCTTCCTGACGAATAAGGTCTGCAGTGCATGAAGTCCGCTGCCTCAGCTGTTTGGAGGATGAGAAACGTCGAGTCTTTGCCATTCTCAGTCCATGAATTTCAGATTGATTCAGAGGTTGATTTTATCGGGTGATTTCGATGCCACGGCGGTGATGTTAAAGACTCGTATCTATCCTGATTGTGATTGAGAGTAGGATGACAAGTTTGTTTTCGGTAAAAAACATTTGTTTTAGATATTTCTTCACATATTTGATATAAAATCTATTGCTCGGAGATTCAACACGAGTTTTATGTCCCAAGATTAAAGTTCAACGTCACGAAAGGTTGGTTTAAGGTTTAAAGGTCGCTCGTAAATGGCAGAGGCAAGGGACTGTGGCAATGCCCTAAATAGTAGGACAATGCCGTAGAGACTCATCGTACATAAATATGACCAACGACCAAGCCAACTCTCCACCTAAGTTAGGACCAGGGAAAGTAAGGCAATGACTGCTGATGACTCAGCAGGTAGACCTATAGACTCCCCCAAACCCCCTATTCTTAGCTCACAAGGATAGTGAGGTTGTAGGGATGGTCAGGTTGCAAATACTACAAGAAACTATCAAGCTTGAGGAAGACTCGATCCCCAGTCCCCTATAACACCAAACAAGGGCGTTTCCAATAGGCCAACTCAACCCGTAAATGCAAACCTCGCTTCAAAGCGTGAACCAATAGTTTATTCTCAATTAGCAACTTTCTTTATACAAAATTGAATGAGTTAACTCATGATTAATTCGGTAGATGAAATTTGGACAGCTGAGATCAGGAAGACCATTAAGCCCTTGGGTGCCAGATGGCTATTTAACTTTGATGGGTATCTGCCACCTAAGAATACTGGATGAGATTAAAGGTTTCCTCTTAAATCTAATTGCTTAAAACGAAAAATGACTCATCCAAGCCAAAAGACGTAAAAAATTATATTACAGGTTTGAATATCTATCAAAGTGTTGTGTGAAATATGCGTAATAATCCCAATTATATGAAATTATGGTAATCTATATGTGCGCGTGTATATATATATATATATATATATATATATATATATATATATATATATATATATATATATATATATATATATATATATATATATATCCATCCCTCTTTCTATCTATACATCTATTAACTATCCATTACTCTTGCTATCTTTACATATTCTCTCTATTCATCTCTCATTATATTCTAACCATCTATATGTGTCTCTGTCTGTCGATATGTCCATCAAACAATTTTCTGATAAAATAGATAATCTATAATCATAACTCCAAATATTCAATATCGGCTATCATCTAAGTACTTAAGATTTTACAAATTCACGAATAAGTATAATTGAATACATTCAATTTCTGTCTCTGCGTCACTTCCATTCCGATGCATACATTACAATTGTTAGTCTCTTTCTAATACAGAATTCTCTTTACATTCATTCCTTACCCTCTATTTTCTACCAATCACTTCACCGCCCCTAAAACTTTACATCCTTTATTTACTTTCTGGTGTAAATCTGCCGCTACAGGACAATTACCCCCCGCGCACAACTACCCCCATAGGACAACTACACCCTAGTACAATTACTGCCTAGAACAATTACCCCCTTAGCACAATTACCCCCCCCCCCCCATAATAGTTAATTTGATAGATGAGCTTTCACTCGTTATCTATTTCTTATAATAGTTAAAGAATTCTGAAAAAAAAATATCTTTAACTTTTACTTTCAGCTCTTTTTTGTTTTTAATCAAGTTCAGTATCACTACTGGTTTCTTAAAGAAATATTGACTTGCTCCAGACTAAGATTAGTTTAAAAACTTTTTCGTATATTTCGCAAAAGTTACTTCCCAAAAGAAATGTGGAATTCCTTTAAAGTGAAAGAGGAGGAGAAAAGCTAGTGTATGAAGGATACCTATATGTTAAGCAAAATAATGTGGCCAACAGTGTTGTGTCTTATGAGTGCGATGAGCGTAGAAATAAATGAAACTGCAAAGCTAAAGTCAAAGTTAATAGCCAAAGAAATATTGTTGGTCGAATACATGAACACACTCATGGCCCAGATGATGCAAAAATTGAAGCTGCTTAAACTCTACAAAATATGAAAATGAAAGCAGTCAGTACAAAGGAAACTGCTCAACAAATAATTGGTGAAGCATGTTCACAAGTCACTGAGGAAGTAGGTGCAAAATTGACCCCGGTTCATCATATACGACGTAACATCAGACGTCAAAGGCAGAAAACTTACCATTCAAGACCTTTACCACAAAGCGCGCAAGAATTGATATTA
>NC_090739.1:25811081-25823581 GCF_036898095.1 Palaemon carinicauda
AATTTATATATATATATATATATATATATATATATATATATATATATATATATATATATTATATATATATATATCGGTCCCGCTCAGTCCTCCCCGTCCCTCAGGTATGGGGGAGAGGGGGTAGTCAGATCCTGGAGAGAGGTGGGTGAGTATACATGTACATACTGTACATTAGTATACTATAAGTATCTAATCATTTAATTATGCTGTTATTTTGTCATTTATACATTAACGGTTATATAAAATTAGTGGGTGAGCAAGTTACTGAATAATCGGAATTTGGTGCTTTTAGAGTTTCCTGTTTACTGTGCATGTAAAATTTACAACTTTTTTCCTCTCCTCTTTTATTTACTATATTTCCTTTCTCTCTATTTCAATTCTCTTTTTCTCAATCGACATGTTCATGACTTGTGGCCTTCCACTTGACCTAATCCCTTTTGTTTCTATTTGTCAATATATTTAGAGCATCCAAAAACCTCCTCTTGCTTTTCGATCTTCTACTGCCTAACGACAGATACCAGCATCCATTGCTCTATCTACAGCTGCAACAGAGTAAGTTAAATATCGGGGATATAACCGCAGATTTACCAAAATACTTTCTTCTCATATGATGAATACTTCGAGTTTCGTTACTGTCTATCTGTAGCTAAAGTCACGACTGGTACTCATGGTTTCAGAGATTTTAAAGACTTACAGAGGTTGTCGTAAGAGCAAGAACTTAGTCTTTTACTGGCTAATAATACGCACTTCTTTAATGTGTTTTTCTCATTTGTATGGGGTAAGTAAGGTTGCCTTCTATTGAAGGATTTTGCTTTGGCTTCGGGGTGGACCGTAGTCATGATTGGCTGCCCCGGTAGCATATGTTCATGTGTCCTACCAGTCACAAGAATCCTTCGTCCTAGCAGCAAGGAGTCCTGGCGCGGTTAGGTCGACAATTCGAGACGTGTGAGGCAACTTATGTATTTAGAAGGTGTTCGAGTGGTTTTCTTTGCGTATGTATTAAACTGTAACACCCATTTGCTTTAAGCAAACCTATCTGGCGATTACATACATAATCCTGAGGAGTTTACATACTACATAGTAACTATTGCTCTAGCTACACTTGAAGCCGAGTACATTAAATGTGAGAGGATTTCCCACAGAGTTTACACCAATTTCTCTTTTATCAAATGACAAACCTTTTAACGTTCGTTAGAAGTTTATTGACGGCTAAAACATGTCCTGATACTAAGGGGTTCAAAAAGGTTGTAATCTCTTATAAAACAATGTTTAATCCTTTAAGCTGCCCTAAGAGCAAGAACTAGTGCTGGATTATGTAAAGCTTAATATCAATCAAAACCAATAATTCAAACAACGACTATTACATTTCGAATATATGTATAAATTGCTATGCTAGTGGTAAAGATGTATAAGGTAATGATAAAGATTAATCATACTTCAGGATATTTATCTTCGAACTGAAATTTAAATAAGCTAATAATAAAGGAAGCGGCGTACATGAGGTAAATGTGTATCTTTTAAAGCTGAATCTTTATTCAATAGCGGACTAGTATTTACTAAGTTTACAGTATATATTACCAGATGTACGCAAATAATACTAAAATCATATAAAATACACAAATTAATTAAACATATGCCCAGCTCTCACACACACTATATATATATATATATATATATATATATATATATATATATATATATATATATATAAATTTATATATATATATATATATATATATATATATATATATATATATATATATATATATATATATATGCTGGTTACAGCTCCGTGAGCTATGGATAGAAAGATGATGGGAATAACACAAAAAGACTGGATAACAGAATGGGTCCCTAGAGATTGCAAAAGAAGCAGGGGAAAGAAGACTAAATGGGTAGCTTCTATTGGCGTCCCATCCCCTATGAGGCAAAGGCTGATGGAGAATAAATTATATATGTTGTTGTTGTTGATTATAGCCAATAGTTCTTGTTGGCACGGGCCATTCCCTTGGTCAGACCGTAAAATTATATATGCTTGTGCATACTATTTATGCTAGAGTACGCCACCCGTCAGAGATGACGGCTAAATATTTAGATAGATAGGCACGCATACGTACATTTGTGGGAGATAGAGATTTCCAAGTGTACCTCTTGCATAACTCCCTCTCACCAGGGTATGACTACTCCCTCTCATCCTATCCGAGGGACTTGGAAAAACCGAGATACATCTGGCAATGCGTTATGTGAATGCATTAAGTCTGACCGGATATATATATGTATATATATATAAACATATATATGTATATATATATATATATATATATATATATATATATAAATATATATATATATATATACGTACATACATAAATCTAGTATATATATATATATATATATATATATATATATATATATATATATATATATATATATATATATATATATATATATATATATATATATATATATACATACATACATTGTAGATAAGTATATCACGTAAGGAAACAGTACTAACTTTCTGATTTTACATTACTCATTTATCATCAGATATAACGCGTCGTTAAGAAAATATCTTTCAATAAACCAATACTCAATTGATACAATATAAATATATAATAGAGAGTTATATGATTTCATCTAAAATTCAATATCATTATTTGATATATTTTAATAAATGATGAGGACTCCATTAGAAATTCCTATTAAATAACTATTAATTACTCTAAGAATTAATTTACTCTCTCTCTCTCTCTCTCTCTCTCTCTCTCTCTCTCTCTCTCTCTCTCTCTCTCTCTCTCTCTCTCTCTCTCTCTCTCTCTCATAGAGATAAAACCTAGCTATGTAGATAGAAGGGAAACAAGGTCGTCTCCCATTTAATCCTGGACTGTGTCTTGGAAAGAAGCGATAAGGAAATGTATCCTTGAAATACCAGTCAGTCTCTAATTCCTTACGTTGAAAACGAAGGACCTGATGAATATTCAACTGTGGTGGGGAGAGAGAGAGAGAGAGAGAGAGAGAGAGAGAGAGAGAGAGTGAGAGAGAGAGAGAGAGAGAGAGAGAGAGAGAGAGAGAGAATCAAATTATTCCTAGATTAATTAAAGAGAATTTGGTGGATTTTTCAAGGTCATGCATATCATTTAGCAATGGGCGATGCAAATATATGATGAAAAATAGAAATTTGAAATCTTGTAACTGGAAAAGTCCGTTGAACGAAGACGTGTCACAATTGACGATTTTTGATTGGCAGTCTCAACAATGAAGTCCCTTGACATATTGTCAGGTAATAAATAATCTCTAAACGGAAACTAGGGAATTGTACTAGCTTGAACAATAAGTCCACGCGACTATAGTCCTCACCTTTGTATTTGGTAACCACTCTCTCTCTCTCTCTCTCTCTCTCTCTCTCTCTCTCTCTCTCTCTCTCTCTCTCTCTCTCTCTCTCTCTCTCTCTCTCTCAGATGATCATATTAATCTCTCGTTAACTACCCTAGCTAGACCCTCCTCCCATTCCCTTTATGAAATAACTTCTATAAAACAAATACCTGCAATCAATCTCCCATCCACCTGCCACTTTGCCATCATCGTCTTCGATGGGTAATTGATCATCCTAATGATCCTTATGATTGAATAGTTGTCCTTTACCCAAAGGTTTGATGAGCAAAGGGAATCTATCACTAAAGGAAGCGGAGGGAGGCTGATGGAGATTGAATAAATGGTCTCAGATTGATGGGAATTGAGGACTGATCAACTGACTGATATCAAAATGACGTCATGTTAATTATCGTGATTGACTAGGGGATAAATCATTTGGTTAAGCTATTTTGGTAGAAAACATATAAGTATTATGCGTTTAATTAGTGCAATTCAAATTAATTATTTTCTAAACAGTTAAAAATATTCAGTGTCGGTAAAAAGAAAATAAGATGGAGGATTAATAAATAAGATGGAGGATTAATGAATAGGATGGAGGATTAATAAATAGGATGGAGGAATAATTAAAAACAAGGAGGATTAATAAATAAGATGGAAGATTAATAAATAAGATGGAGGATCAATGAATAATATGGAGGATTAATGGATAGGATGGAGGATTCATAAATAAGATGGAGCGTAAATAAATAAGATGGAGGATTAATGAATACGATGGAGGATTCATAAATAAGATGGAGCGTAAATAAATAAGATGGAGGATTAATGAATACGATGGAGGATTCATAAATAAGATGGAGCGTAAATAAATAAGATGGAGGATTAATGAATACGATGGAGGATTCATAAATAAGATGGAGCGTAAATAAATAAGATGGAGGATTAATGGATAGGATGGAGGATTCATAAATAAGATGGAGCGTAAATAAATAAGATGTAGGATTAATGAATACGATGGAGGATTCATAAATAAGATGGAGCGTAAATAAATAAGATGTAGGATTAATGAATACGATGGAGGATTCATAAATAAGATGGAGCGTAAATAAATAAGATGGAGGATTAATGGATAGGATGGAGGATTCATAAATAAGATGGAGCGTAAATAAATAAGATGGAGGATTAATGAATACGATGGAGGATTCATAAATAAGATGGAGCGTAAATAAATAAGATGGAGGATTAATGAATACGATGGAGGATTCATAAATAAGATGGAGCGTAAATAAATAAGATGGAGGATTAATGGATAGGATGGAGGATTCATAAATAAGATGGAGCGTAAATAAATAAGATGTAGGATTAATGAATACGATGGAGGATTCATAAATAAGATGGAGCGTAAATAAATAAGATGTAGGATTAATGAATACGATGGAGGATTCATAAATAAGATGGAGCGTAAATAAATAAGATGGAGGATTAATGGATAGGATGGAGGATTCATAAATAAGATGGAGCGTAAATAAATAAGATGGAGGATTAATGAATACGATGGAGGATTCATAAATAAGATGGAGCGTAAATAAATAAGATGGAGGATTAATGAATACGATGGAGGATTCATAAATAAGATGGAGCGTAAATAAATAAGATGTAGGATTAATGAATACGATGGAGGATTCATAAATAAGATGGAGCGTAAATAAATAAGATGGAGGATTAATGGATAGGATGGAGGATTCATAAATAAGATGGAGCGTAAATAAATAAGATGGAGGATTAATGAATACGATGGAGGATTCATAAATAAGATGGAGCGTAAATAAATAAGATGTAGGATTAATGAATACGATGGAGGATTCATAAATAAGATGGAGCGTAAATAAATAAGATGGAGGATTAATGAATAAGATAGAGGATTAATAAATAAGATAAAGGATTAATAAATAAGATGAAAGATTTATGAAAAAGATGGAGGATTAATAAATAAGATGGAGGATTAATAAGTAAATAATGTTAAAAATTCCAATTATGATTTTATATTCAAAACTGAATAACTATGAAAACCGACTACTCAACATGATTGAACCCATAAAAGAAACTATTTTCTTCCTGATCGTTTCTTCTTTCATCAATTAAAATCAAAAGTCACTATCAAAATGATTTAATCAGACAAATTAACTATAATGAAGCAACGATAAATCGACCAAAACATCAGAAATGATAAATAAAACCAAAGATTCTTTATTAATTCTTAACACAATAATCATACAATATATTTCATTATCAAATGTTCTGAAGTAATTACATACGATGATCCGTTAGTTTTTATTAAAAGTTTATTGGCTGAAAGAACGTGAAAGCAATAAATCTCTTCAAAGCTTCTCAAAACAACAAAGAAACAAACAAAGAGATTTTCTCTTTCCTTTTATAGCGTCTTAGTCTCCTGCTCTTCCTCTTATGTGAACTTCTAATCCAGAAAACATTGGTCGTCAATTAAGAGAGAAATAGTTTAAAACTGTTGTCCCTTCATTGGAGAGTATTTGAGTTTTGTTTCAAGTATATTTTTAAAGTTTTTATTTCAAGTGTCCAGTATTCAAACTCCATATGGCTTGTGTATTTATCTATTATCGTTTCAACAACATTGATTTTAGGATCTGGTAAGGCAAATTAATATCCCTTATTCTAAAATAGGACTTCCCGTGTAATTAAGGTGAACCATTAATAGTCGAAATAAAAGATAATATTTTTTTTTGGTTTCGTTTTACGCTAAATAAAGGACCTACGGCATTCAAAGCAATTTTAATAGGTATGAAAATCTTAAAAATTTAAATTGTTCAAGAATCTGCCTAATTAGAAATAGATTCTCTAAAAGGCTTTAGTATTTATCTATTGTTGTTTCAAGAACATTGATTTTAGGATCTGAAAGGAAAATTAATATCCCTTATTCTAAAATAGACTTGCCGCGTAATTAGGTTAAACCTTTAATAGTGAAAATAAAGTATAATATTTTTTGGTTTCGTTTTACGCTAGATAAACATCTACGTCATTCAAAGCACTTTTAATAGGTATGAATCTCAAAAATCGAAAGAGTTCAAGAAACTGCCTAATTAGAAATAGATTCTCTGAAAGAAAATTAATCAGATCAAAGCCGTTACAAAATTAACAATTAGTCGAAGAATGCTGACATCAAAGGGGCGTAGGAACGCTCCGTTTCATCAGAAAATGTTTAGGAGTGAGGTTGTTAGCCATACGCCTTTTCATGGCCAAAGCAATCGCTGTTAACCCATATTTGCTGAATGTACTACGCTCAATTTTTGTAATAAGGTGCATTTGCACTGACTCGCATGGGTGCCCTTTTAGCTCGGAAAGTTTCCTGCTAGCTGATTGGTTAGAATTATTTTGTCCAAACAATCAGCGGTTAGGAAACTTTTCCGAGCTAAGGGGACACCCATGCAATTCAGTGTAAATGCGCCTCATTAGAAAAAAAAAAAAAAAACATTGACTATAGCGGATTGTTGGCTAGAATCCACCTGTGGCCCTATCAATCATGAGCCAATTTCTTCAGCACATTGAGACGTATGAAAATTAACGTCGATTCTTCAGTGTATCAAATTAGAGAATTGTTATCATATTGACCTTTATTTTTGGTAGCCCAAAATATGTGTCAAAGAATTTTTCCAGAAACATAATGAACCAAAAGACTAATAATTTTTAATAGCAACTTTCTTCAAGTAATTACTCTCATTATTCCGCATAATCTATCGGTAATTACCTCTTCCAAAAAGTGTCTATAATCAACTATTATTTAATGAAGAGTCATTACCATTTTTCTTCAATGATTTTATGATGACAAGAGAACAAATGCCCGTGAAAATAGCATTTTTTTCTTATTTCTATTCCTATTTAGTTTTATATCAAAATTTGAAGAAAAAGAAAAATGACACTAAAGATTGAAATTTTTTTGATTTCAGTTTTATAAAAAGGCATAGAGGAACATGTATTTGTGTGTCCACTTTCGGAATGGGGACACTTTAACGTGGTGAAAGGGTTTGCGTATTGCCAAGATCAACAAAGCTCAAATAGTCAGGGCCACCAATACTAGATTGGTTTGCTGTGAGCGATCAGATAAAAATCTTCAACCATCGCCAATCCGCACTGGCCAGCGTGGTGATGAAAACTGCGTTTGTGCTGCAGTGGACTAGAAACAGCTGTATTCATTGTTGTTATTATTGTTGTTGTTGTTGCATATGTGTTAAAAAAAAAAAACTTTTTAAGAAATACCCCGTCAGAGGAAGACGCTATCAAAGTATCCAAGGAAAATTCCTTATAAGCAGAATTATAGTTAAAGTTATAGTTATTGTAAATACATGGTTTTGAAATGAATAGATTATTTAGAAATAATAGAATTGTCTTTTATAAAAATGACTTTGGAGCCCGACAAATACGTTTTAGATTATTATAAGTAGCACTTTTAAATAATGGCCTCAGTCCCTAACATTTTTATCTTGTCTGAGAAACCCTTCTCTAGGAAATAAAAAAGTGCATAGTATCTTCTAGTATAATCTATGTTTGGTCAGAAATTGGCAAAGGAACGTGCTTACATTTGTAAAAACAAGTTTAAGTCATCATAGACTTATCACGATGATATTTTGCATTCATTAATAAAGGGATATCTATTTACACACTCACAAATACAAACACACACACCTCTAACACGCAAACACGCACACACACATATACATATACAGTATATATATATATATATATATATATATATATATATATATATATACATATATAATATATATATATATATATATATATATATATATATATATATATATATATATATATAATTATATATACACGCATGTATATAAAGGATGCCAGAGAACTTCAAATCAATCAATCAATCAATGTATATAAAGAACGAATGTTTGACTGAGTGATTGAGCACTTAATTTTAGTTTGATTAGTCCTCGAGTTGCTCACGGCCTACTGCACACAAGCTCACTGGGATTAAGAGGGAAGTGGGGTTAGCAATCTGAGGTCAGACGTCTACAAAAGCGTTTGTCTTTGATTGAGTCATTTAAGAAATTTATTGCTTGGGGTCAAATCTCTTCTATTTTTCGAGTCACGTGTAGTCGTGTTCAGTTCTTGTGGTTATGCATTGGTATAATTTTTCATGTTATTTTTCTATTTGTTAGTATTTTTACGGTATGAGCTTTAGGTGTTACACTTTTTTCTTCACATTTCAAAAGAATAATATCTAAAAATAACCCAAAATATGTTAAACTTCATCTTTGAATCATTAAAAACAAGTTCATTATCCTTTACTTCACAATTATAACTAAGCTGAATTCAGTTCTTAAAAAGAAATGTTTCTAAAGATTTCAGGAGGTTAAACATATTTTAGGTAATTTTAAGATATACTGGGTGAAAGTATAGAATAAAGATACTCTCCCAAAGCTCAAACTTTTAAAGAAAATGTAAAAAAAAAATAACATGAAGAAATATAGCAAATCATAACCATAAGACCTAAACACGACTACACGTGACTCGAATAATAAAAGAGACTTGACCCCAAGCAATAAATCCCTCAAATGACTCAATCCACCAACTCTAATTTGCCTTGCCTTCACACAACGACTCTCAGAGCCACTCCACCAGATTAGTTAATAATCTCCTAAAGCAGGACAAACCCGGTAATTACTGGCCAACTTGTATACACTGGATAATAGACGCACCGAGGAGAATTAATCCTTCTGATTATGGCAGAGAGCACTTCCGGTGGACACGCCCTTGGAGAGAGTCACAGGAGGGAAAACGATCCTTTCTTTTTAGTAGTGGGATGGGTGGGATATGGGTTGGGGTGGGTAGTGGCGTTGTGAGGGGGGGTGGAGGGTAATCTTTCCCACTTCTCGTTTGTTCATGGGGCCATAGGAGTCGAATTAACATCGGCAAAAGGAGCATTAACAACAATGTTGTGGTAACTTTACAGCAAATGACGACAGGATTTCCGGTATGTCTGAAGATATGAATCTATATAAAAACGATAACCTTCATTGAAAACAGCGTACATTGTTAAATACAATATATACACACAAACATAAATATACATCTCTCTCTCTCTCTCTCTCTCTCTCTCTCTCTCTCTCTCTCTCTCTCTCTCTCTCTCTCTCTCTCTCTCTCTATAAATATATATATATATATATATATATATATATATATATATATATATATATATATATATATACATATACATATATATATGTATATATACATATACATATATATATATGTATATATACATATACATATATATATGTATATATACATATACATATATATATATGTATATATACATATACATATATATATATATATATATATATATATATATATATATATATATATATATATAATATATATATATATATATATATATATATATATATATATATATATATATATGCACACGAACATTCTACATGTTTAGTTGATAACTCTAGAACGAAATATGAAACCATTCTGCACGCCAAATGAGTGCAGGAGCCATTATCTACCGTCACGCCTTTTCACTGGAAACGACCACTATTTTGACAAGCCGCCTATTGTTGAAAATGAATATTGATCAACAGAATCACGACCGTTCCCTTACCATCTGGGGTAATGTAAAGTGACCGAAGCTATTCCAAAACCCTCTGAAATATCGTTCATTCTTGGGAGAGATTCGCCAGAAATCAGGATCTGAAACGTGTTATCCTGCCAGATTTCGTCGACCCGACGCTTTTTCTAAAATTAATCCTCCCACTATTTTTTTATATCTTCCTGACGAAGAAGGTCTGCAGTGCATGAAGTCCGCTGCATCAGCTGTTTGGAGGATGAGAAACGTCGAGTCTTTGCCATTCTCAGTCCATGAATTTCAGATTGATTAAGATGCCACGGTGGTGATGTTAAAGACTCATATCTATCCTGATTGTGATTGAGAGTAGGATGACAAGTTTGTTTTCAGTAAAAAAAAACTTTTGTTTTAGATATTTTTTCACAAATTTGATATAAAATCTATTGCTCAGAGATTCAACACGAGTTTTATGTCACAAGATTAAAGTTCAAAGCTCGTGAATGGCAGAGTCAAGGGACCGTGGCAATGCCCTAAATAGTAGGACAATGCCCTAGAGACTGATCATACATACATATGACCAACGACCAAGCCCACTCTCCACCTAAGCGAAGACCAGGAAAAGCAAGGCAATGACTGCTGATGACTCGGCAGGTAGACCTATACGCTCCCTCAAACCCCCCATCCTAATCTCACAAGAATGGCGAGGTTGAAAGGATGGTGAGGTTGCAAATACTACAAGAAACTATCGAGCTTGAGCAAGACTCGAACCCCACTCCGCCATAACGCCAAACAAGGGCGTTTCCAATAGGCCACTACAACCCGTAAAATCAAACCTCGCGTCAATAGTTTCTTCTCACCAAGAAACTTCCTTTATACAAAATTAAATGAGTTAACTGATGATTAATTCGGTAGATGAAATTTGGACCGCTGGGATCAGGAAGACCATTCAGCGCTTAGGTTCCAGATGGCTATTCAACTTTGATGGGATGGGTATCTATCACGGAAGAATACTGGATAAGAATAAAGCTCTCCTCTTAAATTCAATTGCTTAAAACGAAAAAACGTAAAAAATTATATTTCAGGTTTGAATATCTATCATAGCGTTATGCGAAATATGCATATAAATCCCAATTATATGAAATTATGGTAATCTATATGTGCGCACGCGTGTATTATATATATATATATATATATATATATATATATATATATATATATATATATATATATATATATATATATATATATATATACATATACATATATATATATATATATATATATATATATATATATATATATATATATATATATATATATATATATATATATGTATATATATACATATATATATATATATATATATATATATATATATATATATATATATATATATATATATATATTCTATCTATCCATCCCTATTTCTATACATACAGGACTATTAACTATCCATCACTCTTGCTATCTATATATATTCTCTTTATTCGTCTTTCATTATATTCTAACCATCTAGCCTATATGTATCTGTCTGTCGATGCGTCCATCAAATAATTTTTGAAAAAATTAGATAATCTTCAATTATAACTTCATATATTTAATCTGGTCTATCATCTAAGTACTTAAAATTTTACACATTCACGAATAAGTATAAACGAACATATTCAATTTATGTCTCTCCGTCACTTTCATCCCCATCCATACATTACATTTGGTACAATCTTTCTAATGCAGAATTCTCTTTAAATTCATTCCCTTTTTAATACAGAATTCTCTTTAAATTCATTCCCTTTTTAATACAGAATTCTCTTTAAATTCATTCCCTTTTTAATACATAATCCTCCCTACCCTACCAATCCCTTCACCGCCCCTAAAACTTTACATCCTTTATTTACTTTCTGGTGTAAATCTGCTTCCACTCCACCATTGTAGCAAGTAAAGAATCCAAAAACTTAAACTAACTTTCCATTCAACAAGACATTCAATCTAACACTACCCTCATTTCTTGTGCACCTCATAACCTCACTCTTACACACATTTACTCGCTACCTCCTTTTCTCACATATCCTTCCAAGCTTCTCCTGCAAGTCTGCAAACATTGCAGTATCATCCTCAAACAACAGCTGATTCACCTCCCTCTCATAAATCTCATCTATCAGTTTCAATCCTCAACCAAGTACTCAAGCATTCACCTCTTTTACAGCACCAACAACAAAAACTAAACAACCATGGCGACCTTACATTCCCTGTTTCGGCCTCACTCTCACTGGAAACCACTCACTCGCTCCATTTCCTATCCTACCACACGCTTTACTGCCTAGATATAGATTCTTCACCACTTGCAACAACCTTCCACCAGTTCCATATAGCCTCATCATATTTCACATCGCATCTATATCTATTATATCATAAGCTTTCTCCAGATCCATAAATGCAAAATATTCCTACTTACCTATTGATAAATATTTCTCACATATCTGCCCGACTACAAAAACCT
>NC_090739.1:25831081-25833581 GCF_036898095.1 Palaemon carinicauda
TTGATTTAATCAAATGTTATTCATTATGTTTGGTAAAACAAGTAACCTTGCCTATGAGGATTTTGCTCATTACGCATAATGTTTCACAAATATAATTTTATGTTGTCTTACAACACTGAGTTTTGATTAGCAGCCAGTTGACATCAAGCTCAATTACATATGGTTGTGCTATGTATACACAAGAAAAATTATACTTTTTGAAGAGAATATTAAAAATAAATACTATAATGCAGTATGAAATTAAATCTTTACGTAAATCAAAATTAAAGGTAATAAGTTCATTAAAAATACATATATTAGGACGCGGGGTTATTAGGCTTATCCAATTAATGTTTGTTAAAGGCTAAATGGGTAGATTCCATTGGCGTCCCATCCTCAAATTAGCAAAGGCAGAAGGAGAATAAATTACATATGCATACTGCATATACCAGTGTACGCAACCCGTCAGAGAAGACGTCTAAATATTTAGATAGATATGTACGCAAAAGTACACACATATTTGTGGGGAATAAGGATTTTCGGGTGTACCTCTCGGGTAACACCTCTCACCAGGGTATGACTACTCCATCTCGCCCTCCCCAAGGGACATGGAGAGACCGAGATACATCAGGCAATACGTTAAGTGACTGCATTAAGTTTGATCGTATATATATACAACGAAGAAAAGGACGAAGACGACGAAGACGACGACGAAGACGAAGACGAAGACGAAGACGAAGACGACGACGACGAAGACGAAAACGACGACGAAGACGACGAGTATATATATATATATATATATATATATATATATATATATATATATATATATATATATATATATATGTATGTATATATATACATATATATAATATATATATAATATATATATACATATATAATATATATATACATTATAATATATATATACATATATATACAGTATAGATAGATAGATAGATAGATAGATAGATAGATAGATAGATATACACGATATTTCTAATGCCGCATTAATAATTATGTTAGTTCGCGTTTCCGTCTAATATATTTATTCAGTGAGTAAAAGTTGAATAACGAAAAATTCCACAAATGCCACATCAAGAGATAGAAATGTTTTGAGTGCATACTTTAAATCCACAAGGTTATTTTAATCAAAATAACTTAAAAAGTCTAATAAAATATTTTTCAAGCTTTAAAGGTTATGTTGAAATGTTTATTGGGGACCTTTTGTAACAAAAATATATCGCTCAGAGCTATGGATGAATAGGGCAAAAACATTTTTTCTGTTTTTATTTATTATAAAAATGGGAAGTATAGACTTATTATTTCAGGCTATATCTCTTTGTTAAATCATATCAATTATTTGCATATATAAAAATAAAAGCCAGAACACGTAACACAGAAAGAAAGAGAGGAGGGACTGAGAGAGAAAAAAACTACCTATAAAATAAAAGGAAAAGTGTATACAGTATTATTAAACTAAAAAACTAACTTAAATAAAAACTAACCTTGAAAAAGGAGGATGGATGGAGTAAGTAAATGAGGTGAGAGAGAGAGAGAGAGAGAGAGGAGAGAGAGAGAGAGAGAGAGAGAGAGAGAGAGAGAGAGAGAGAGAGAGAGAAAGAGCGTTTTACATTTTGAATGATGTAATTCTCTTTATCGTCCCTGTATTTCCTGCTTCTATATACACCACGCACAAAAAATTGATACGTAATCATTTCATCCAAACTCTCTCTCTCTCTCCTCTCTCTCTCTCTCTCTCCTCTCTCTCTCTCTCTCTCTCTCTCTCTCTCTCTCTCTCTCTCTCTCTCTCTCTCTTCATTTGTTTGATTCATCGTAAATTTCCAATCAACTGCTACAGCTCAACAATGTTTCCCGTTTGGTTAAAAGTTTTTTTTTTTTTGCGTCTCAGAGCTCTGGTAAATATATATACACACGAACATACATACGCACACGTTTATTTGTATGTATATATACATATATATATATATATATATATATATATATATATATATATATATATATATATAATCATATTCGTAATTTAGAATTCATATATAGATACAAACAGATAGATAGATAGATATATAGATAGATAGATAGACTAGCAAATTTCATATTCCATTTTTCAAATGTTGACCAATTTCTCTTTGATGTCTCGTGATTTTCCTGGATCAGGGGTAACTGATATAATGACTTCCTTAATTTAGAGACGGACTCGTTTGATATGGATATTCATTAGTCTTTTGCATTTTCAGAAAAATATTATAAAATTCTGCATACATACATACATACATACATACATACATACATACATGCGTTGCAATCAGTAAATCATTTTTGGTTAAAGTGGATTTTCGCTTCAAGATTTCTAAATAGACTTATCTTTTAATTGCTTTCATAAACTAATGTTGCAATAGGCCTATAGCCAAAGTTTGACAAAAAGTAGCTATATCTTGAAGTTTTTCTGGTTTTCAAAAATCAATTGTGCTTTGAAGTAGTCATAATGAGACATTTTGCC
>NC_090739.1:25843581-25846081 GCF_036898095.1 Palaemon carinicauda
ATGCTCTTACACAAAGATGTAAAAGGGAAACAAAAATTATATCCAGGGATTCTACTTGTATAATTTTAACAATCATTTTCATTTTATACACACACATATATACATACACACTCACACACACACTCAGACACACACATATTAGTGATC
This sequence comes from Palaemon carinicauda, assembly GCF_036898095.1. Lineage (NCBI taxonomy): Eukaryota > Metazoa > Arthropoda > Malacostraca > Decapoda > Palaemonidae > Palaemon > Palaemon carinicauda. The sequence goes on from NC_090739.1 coordinate 25,843,729, forward strand.
TCACAGTTGGTTCGTGTTTGCTTGTTAGCGTACGTATGTGTGTATGTTTTTGTCGACAATAGGATATCCAAAGTATAGTAATCAAGGAATGAGATCATTAAGGACTATCTAGTTGATCTAGATATTTCTAGGAGATTTTGACTATCGGCCTCAGGTATTTATTAAGTAGAAGAATCTTTATAAATGATGAAACTTGAAATATACATTGAAGAGGCTATGCCTCCGATTGACGAATCTATATAAGTTCATAGATAAATAATGATGCAAAATAAAATGAATAAAAAAAATAAATTGTGAAGTTGTATACAAAACTTACTATTAATCAATTTATTTCAAATAAATTTTTGAGAACATCTACAGACTTCATTTGAAAAAAAAAAAAGAAAACAGGTGAATCTTTTATCCATTTTCATTTCAGACGAATATTTTTCAGCAAGAATTAAAAAAAACAACAATTCAGTATCTTATCAAACAAAACTAAACCATATTCAATAGATTCTACCTGGTATACACCTAAAACGTAAAAAAAAATATATAGGCCTATACATAATACTAATCAATAGGCCACGTACAGTTAAAATCCTTGGTTAAAAATACGCAACGTCTAAAAAAAAAAAAAAAACAAAAACATTACTACCATGTACTGTCCACCTTTCTGCCTTCATTCAAGAAGCATGCAAGGAATGCCATTAAAACTGCTTACTCAGCTTGAGTAGGGTTATATTTGTCCAGGTGACGTTCCTCCTGCCGTTGATGTGGATGTAATGGCTTGTCACGATACCGATTCTCTGTTTAATATTCATGAACCAATATAGTCAACCTTTCCTAATGGGCCTTCATGAATTTCAAAAGGACTGGTTTTTTTTTTTTTTCCTATAACACTTAGTAATCTACGTAGTAATGTTTTGTTACGCGCAAACACGAATATATATATATATATATATATATATATATATATATATATATATATATATATATATGTATATATATATATATATATATATACAGTATATATATATGTGTGTGTGTCTGTGTCTGTGTGTGTATGTGCGTGCGTATACGTCTACAAATATACAAATGTGTACATAAATTTATATATATATAAATATATATATATATATATATATATATATATATATATATATATATATATATATATATATATATATATATATCATAGCATGCCTGGAAGCTTCTAAAAGAATTAGAAAATATTTGAAAAATGTTGGAATTAATATTAATGAGGAATACCTTAACAACTTGAGTTATGCAGATGACATATTTTTGTGTAATAATTCAGGGGAGGAATTACGAAAGATGATTAGAAGATTTGAATAAAGAAAGCAGAAATGTGGACTTACAATTTATACGAGTAAACGTAAGATAATATTCAAGGTAATTGCAAAAATACCAATTAAGAATTATGGACGAGCGTATAGATATTTAAATGAATATACGCACTTAGGACAGACAGTGCTTCCAGAGTACATGAGACCGAAATTAAAAGAAGGATAAGCATGGGATGGAGAGCTTTTGGAAAACAAAATGAGATTACGAAATGTAAAACGCCACTTTCTATAAAGAGAAAAGTTTTTCATGAGGTGGTCCTAACAGTTTTAAATTATTAGTCCAAGAGCTAGCAGCCATTTATTTACTGGAGATGACCAAAATTCTAGTGGGCATTTTTGGAAACGGCATTTTTGGAAAGGGTCTACCATGGGACATCCAAAAATGGGTATCTAAGTTGGGCAGGGGTGGGTGTGAATTTTATTAACCCCTTTTGTCCGAAAACGGACTTTCATTTTTCGGCAAAATATGGGGGTAGGGGAAAGTAAATTGGCTGCAGCCCAGAATAAAGAACTATATACCAAAATGATGCTATTGATCTGTAGATTTATTTCATATCAAACAGCATTAATTAAATGATTATTGGGGGTCACCAGGGCTCAAAAAGACAAGGTCAGCCATTTGAAATGCCTGTTTTGGGTTTTAGTTGTATTTTGGCTAAATAAGACATCAAAATTTGCCCAAGGTTTACTAAATATGAATAGAATATAAAGAAGAGACATAAATAAAGATTTTTGAAGATGGGATCTATTCCAGCAATATGACTGATATGACAAAAGTCATTATTAAACGATTCCTGTGAAATTCACTCGTCAAACCGTTTCAAATTTAGTTGATAGATGGTTCACCTATATTAATGAGATCTGTTTTATTGACTTTGTGTGTGCACCTGTTTTGTCTTGAAATCATTATAAAAACATTTATTCTTTAACAAATGTAATGAACACCACCCTGCCGCTGTAAATAGTATGCCACTAATGGCTGTGAGGTCTCGTCAAGGTATTAT
>NC_090739.1:25856081-25861081 GCF_036898095.1 Palaemon carinicauda
TATGATCATGTCAAAACAATGACATCATATCTATATTTGCATAAAAATTCTAAAACCTGAAAACTAATCATTTTAGCAAAATAGTAAATATGATATTACTTTTCTTACTACAAGTAAAAATCTCATCAAAATACCTTTGCATTTGATGACCATAGTTGATGGTGACGCCAATTTACATTAATCAAAGAATCATTGCAAGAAATACCCTGCAATTCAAAAGATTTTTAAAAAGTCTCGTTTCACCACCGTTGCAACGTCCGTACTATAATTTCCCCAGGTCATATTTCCTTCTCCCATAAAACAAGAAGAAAAGGAGGAACATAAGAATAAAGAATTCTCTCCCATAGAAAGATGGGCCCATTGGGAGCAATAACCCATAGAAGATCCTTACACGTTTATGAATCTAATTATCTTAAGTTGCTTTTTGTTTTGTTTAGGCCTATAGCGTCTTTAGTTATAATGTTAATTTTTATTTTCGTATTTACCATTTTCATTACCAGTACCATTTTTATATCTTCATATTTTCCCTTTCCTATTTAGCACTCGGGATATATACAGTATATACATACATACATACATACATATATATATATATATATATATATATATATATATATATATATATATATATATATATGTACTGTATATATATAAATACATATACAGTATATATACATACATGTATATATATATACATATATATTATATATATATATATTCATATACACATATTATATATATAAATATATATATATATATATATATATATATATATATATATATATATATATATATATCCTCCCCTTCTACTATATAGTTAAAATATATTGTTGCCAATCTCTTCTGAAACACTTATATAAGTTGTTAAGTAATGAGAGTATATACGTTGTAAAACACCAACTCTCATTCATATATACATTAATAACAGAAATGAGGTAGCTCAATGGAGTTGTCACTGACTAGTAGTCTGCTAGTACTAATTGAGGGCCCTACTATCTTTATGGTAGGAATTGGAGGTTATCAATAGCTATTATCTGGTTCGCCTCGGTCCTCTCTGTCCTTTATTATTATTATTATTACTTACTAAGTTACAACCCTAGTTGGAAAAGCAGGATGCTATAAGCCCAGGGGCCCCAAACGCAGAAAATAGCCCAGTGAGGAAAGGAAACAAGGAAAAATAAAATATTTTAAGAGCAGTGTAAGTCACGATCGAGATTCAAATTCTTAATCATAGGATTTTATAGTATATACAGTATATACGTTTTGTATCTTGAACCAAGACAGACTAATGATACCACCATATATATTTCAATAAATCAAAATATAATGTATTTTGAACAAGAAGTAAATTATGCAGCCTTGTTTTTTAGTAAAAAGAACCTTTTCTACCTGATAGTATACCAATATATTTTGTAAATTGAGCAAGAGAAATTAATGATACCACCATGAATCTTTCAAATAGTTAACTGAAATATATTGTATTTTGGACAAGAAGTAAATTATGCAGCCTGACTTTGAGTAAAATGAACTGTTTCTACCTGATCTTCCCAGCCCCTCTAGAGGGTAAAGAACATATTTCTTTTAAATATGGAATTTAAATATAAAGTATCTTGAACAAGAAGTGAATTATGCAGCCTAGTTTTTAATAATAAAAAAAACTGTTTCTACCTGTTTTTTTTTTTTTTTTTTTTTCAAATAACGAAAAAACTGATCTTCCCATTCCTTGTTGAGGCTAAGGAACACATTCCTTAAACAAGAAGTAAATTATGCATCTAAGTTTTCAATAAAAAACTGTTTCTCCCTGTTTTTTTTCAAATAACGAAAAAAAATGGTTTTCCCATTCCTTGTTGAGGCTAAAGAACAAATTTCTTAAACAAGAAGTAAATTATGCAGCCAGGTTTTGATAAAAGAAAAAAAATGTTCCTGCCTGGTTAAAAAAAAAAAAAAAAAAAAAAAAAAAACTGGTCTTCCCATTCCTTGTTGGGGCTAAAGAACTCATTTCTTAAAACAAGAAGTAAATTATGCAGCCTGGTTTTTGATAAAAAAAAAAAAAAAATGTTCGACCTGATTTTGCAAATAACGAAAAAGCAACAACGGATCTTCCCATTCCTTATAGAGGCTAAATAAAACATCTCTTAAACAAGAAGTAAATTATGCAGCCTGCGTTTTGATAAAAAATACTGTTTCTACCTGATTTTTCAAAAAAAAAAAAAAAAAAAAAAAAACTGAATCCAGCATTCCTTGTAGGGGCCAAAGAACATTTCTTAAACATGAAGTAAATTATGCAACCTGGTTTAGGATGGAATAAAAACTGTTCCTATCTGCTTTTGCAAATAAAATAAAATAAAATAAATAAAAACAACAACTGATCATTCCATTCCTCGTAGAGACTAAAGAACACATTTGAACACGGTTGATAACGTCAGAACTCTCTTCATTTCTGAGTTATGACATCAAAGAAAAGACAAATGACCTTCGAATATGAGGGACGTCTGGAATCTTGCAATATGGGCAAGGGCGAATGCCATATTTCTCCCCCTTGTCCATAGGTTTGTCAATATCCATATCTCAATTTTCCACCCTTTTCCACGTTTAGGTTCGAATGGAACGCGTCTGGCTCCAATGGAAAGGATGATTCCATACAAATGAACGGTGCCTTCCTCCTCTTCATCTTCTCTTCTTGTTCTTCATTTTCGTTTTCAATTATTATTCCTCTTCTCTACATATTCTTGTTCTCGTTTTTCTTCATCTTCCTCGCCCTTCACTTATCTTTTTTCTTCTTATTCTTCTTCTTGTTCTTCTCCTTCTTCCTCCCCCTTTACTTATTTTTTCTTCTTATTCTTCTTCTTGTTCTTTTCTTCTTCTTTCTCTTCTCTTTTTTTCTTCTCTTCTTCTTCTTCTTCTTGTTCCTTTACTTCACCTTTTCTCTCTCTGCTTCTTCTCTTCTTCCATCTCATCTTCTTCTTCTTCTCCTCCTCTTCTTCCTTTTATCTTCCTCGTCACATCCCCCTTCATTCTTCTTCTTGGGAGAAAGGCGAGGAATCATGCATTCCGAAAGAGATGCTGAGGAACGCCGGCTTCACTTCCTGGCATTAATTGTTCCTCTCTCTGTATTCAGCTTCATTTTCCTTCATTCTAAAAGTCTGCAAACATTTTTCCCTCTCTTTTTCCTCTCTCTCGTTTATCCCTCTCCGCTTCTGAAATGAAAAATCTGTAACAACGCGTCTGTAGAACAAATGGAGAGGGAGTGGATTGGATTTCAAAGTATTTCATTTCTCTGTATATTCATATTCTCTTATAATACAGTTTTACTCCATTTAGAAATAAAGATCAAAATAACGAAAAAAAGAACAGCTGATCTCCCCATTCCTTGCAGAGGCTAAAGAACATATTTCTTAAACAAGAAGTAAATTAAGCAGTGTGGTTTTTGTTAAAAAAAAAAAGAAAATGGTTTCTACATGGTTTTTAAAATAACGAAAAATACAACAACTGATCTCCCCATTACTTGTAGAGGCTAAAGAACACACCTCTTAAACAAGAAGTAAATTATGCAGCCAGATTTTTCATAAAAAAAAAACTGTTTCTACCTGATTTTTCAAAAAAAAAAAAAAAAAAAAAAAAAAAACTGATCTCCCCATTCCTTGTAGAGGCCAAAGAACATTTCTTAAACATGAAGTGAATATGCAACCTTGTTTTTGATAGAAAAAAAAAAAACTGTTTCTACCTGGTTTTTTAAATAATGAAATAAAAAAAAACTGGTCTTCGCATTCCTTATTGGGGCTAAAGAACACATTTCTTAGAACAAGAAGTAAATTATGCAGCCTGGTTTTTTATAAAAAAAAATATGTTTTCCGACCTGATTTTGCAAATAACGAAAAAGCAACAACTGATCTTCCCATTCCTGTAGAGGCTAAATAAAACATCTCTTAAACAAGAAGTAAATTATCTAGCCTGCGTTTTAATAAAAAATACTGTTTCTACCTGATTTTTCAAATAAAAAAACTGAACCCAGCATTCCTTGTAGAGGCCAAAGAACATTTCTTAAACATGAAGTAAATTATGCAACCTGGTTTTTGATGAAATAAAAACGGTTTCTATCTGCTTTTGCAAATAAAAAAAATAATAAAAACAACAACTGATCATTCCATTCCTCGTAGAGTCTAAAGAACACATTTGAACACGGTTGATAACATCAGAACTCTCTCATCATTTCTGAGTTATGACATCAAAGAAAAGACAAATGACCTTCGAATATGAGGGACGTCTGGAATCTTGCAATATGGGCAAGGGCGAATGCCATATTTCTCCCCCTTGTCCATAGGTTTGTCAATATCCATATCTCAATTTTCCACCCTTTTCCACGTTTAGGTTCGAATGGAACGCGTCTGGCTCCAATGGAAAGGATGATTCCATACAAATGAACGGTGCCTTCCTCCTCTTCATCTTCTCTTCTTGTTCTTCATTTTCGTTTTCAATTATTATTCCTCTTCTCTACATATTCTTGTTCTCGTTTTTCTTCATCTTCCTCGCCCTTCACTTATCTTTTTTCTTCTTATTCTTCTTCTTGTTCTTCTCCTTCTTCCTCCCCCTTTACTTATTTTTTCTTCTTATTCTTCTTCTTGTTCTTTTCTTCTTCTTTCTCTTCTCTTTTTTTCTTCTCTTCTTCTTCTTCTTCTTGTTCCTTTACTTCACCTTTTCTCTCTCTGCTTCTTCTCTTCTTCCATCTCATCTTCTTCTTCTTCTCCTCCTCTTCTTCCTTTTATCTTCCTCGTCACATCCCCCTTCATTCTTCTTCTTGGGAGAAAGGCGAGGAATCATGCATTCCGAAAGAGATGCTGAGGAACGCCGGCTTCACTTCCTGGCATTAATTGTTCCTCTCTCTGTATTCAGCTTCATTTTCCTTCATTCTAAAAGTCTGCAAACATTTTTCCCTCTCTTTTTCCTCTCTCTCGTTTATCCCTCTCCGCTTCTGAAATGAAAAATCTGTAACAACGCGTCTG
>NC_090739.1:25866081-25886081 GCF_036898095.1 Palaemon carinicauda
AGAAAGTAAAGAACCATAATAATAATAATAATAATAATAATAATAATAATAATAAAAGAAATAGTAAAGAACCATAATAATAATAATACTAATACTAGTAATAATAATAATAATAATAACAAAAGAAATTGTAAAGAACAATAATAATAATAATAATAATAACACAGATATCCGAAAAATGAAGAAAGTCGAATTCCAGGCACACTGGTTAGACAACAGACAGGGGCCGCATGTTCTGCACGGTGTAACTTTCCCATTTGCCACCGGGCCCAGGGTGAGAGTACTCGTCTTCCGAGTTTACAACACAATCCACACTCGCCGGACGTACTCAATTACGGCAGGTACACGTCGAAACCGTGTTCTCTTAGTAATAAAAGCGCTTTCACACGGTTCCCGAGTTCTTAATCTGATTCGCAGCGAGGCTCGCGAACTGGAACAGCAAATAGCTGTTCCATATCTAGAATTGCTTTTGGAATTCCAATTAGGAATCAAAGGTTATAATAATAAATTTTTTTAAGAAATCTTAAATGGTAAAAAATAAATGAGGATATGTAAGAATTCCCATTTGAATTTTCTTATTTGTGCTGAATTTACGAAAATCAGAAAATGTTTCATCTTTTGAATGATGGTATATGAATTTACTGCAAATATGTTATTTCCTTTGAAATCTTCGAGTTTTCGAATAATGAATTATAGATTTTCCCGAAGTGAAATAAAAGGAAAAGTATAACATATGGGCCTATATATATATATATATATATATATATATATATATATATATATATATATATATATATATATATATATATATATATATATATATATATATTGATAACCTTTCTGAGCAATGATAATTGGGATAGACAATAAAGTAATGTTACTTTGATTTTTTTGAGATCACAATATAACAATAGAAATTTATTATTATTATTATTATTATTATTATTATTATTATTATTATTATTATTATTATTATTATTATTATTAAAGTCTGCAGTATCATTATGCATTTATTTCATAATTACAATGATTTTTTTATTACCTTTTTACTCGAATATCAAACTTCTCGATGGCAGTTCTAAAAAGCCACGAATCGCGGTTTTTGGGGAAAAGGCAAGAAGCTCAAGTAGCTAGCGTCTGAGCCTCTTCGTAGTACGTGACTCATTTATATTCGTGGCAAGCGTTAAAGTTCTAGTGATATGGGTTAATATTTAGCAACTGATTTTTTTTCAAAGAAACCTGCAATGGATATTATGAGAGGTTATTAAAAAAACACATACACACACACACACACACACACACACACACACACACACACGAAGGAATGTGTATCCAAATTACAGCCTATTTTGAAAGTTTGGAGCAACTACAATCTAATTTATCCTGAAATGGTGCCAACCTGACACATGACGTAATATCATCTACTGATAGTTATGTAACACAAATCTCTCTCTCTCTCTCTCTCTCTCTCTCTCTCTCTCTCTCTCTCTCTCTCTCTCTCTCTCTATATATATATATATATATATATATATATATATATATTAAGATTTTATAATAACCACAGCCTGTCATGGTATCACGTAAGGGTGGTAATCCTGGTTTGTTGCATGCGCACAGCAGTAGCACTCCATTTCCACTCTGTCCGCGCCAAGTACGGTTTGATTTCGTGATTTTTAAATTTCAGCTTCACCCTGTTCTTGTCTGCACCATCCCGAATCGCCACCTTCTCTACATAATTCAGGGCTCGGAGTGAATGACCACAGATCATATTTGGAAGGTAAGATTTTTCTTGAACAAACCTTAAGAAGAACACCATTAGGCCCTATTGTTTTGAGTTTTGTCAACATGCCGATTACCTATTCCGGAAAACCAGTTTTTTTTTATTTGACTTCCTTGCTGAAGTCCAGCAAAGAAAGGTAAATAACCATAGATATATGATGTAAAGATTCTTTGAGGTAAACTTTAGGTTGGAGTCCGTACTTCGTGTCCCTTGTTACTTTTAAATTCAAACCTCGTCAATTTCGTTAACGTTTTCGCCTTGGTTTACGAGTGATAGGTGTGCTCATATTAATGTTGTATTATAATTCACCATAATTATTGTTATCGTTATTATTATCATTACTATTTTTGTTGCTGCTGCTGGTGTAGTTATTGTTTTTGTGAAATACTAAACGATTATAAAGTACGAGAATTACCTAGGCCTAGGCCTATGTTATTTCTAGGCAATCGACGTTTCTCTGGGTTAGCACACCGGTGTGATCTACCGATTATTTTCAAAACAAATGGAAATTCAATGAACTCTTACCTTTATTATAAGGTCAAGTATCTATTAACATTATTTCATGTATACATTTGTAATGCTATTAGTTTTATTCAAAATCAAAGATTTGACAGAGATTTGTTGATACTAACTTTTGAAAACAACGATGAGGATAGAAAATAGAGAAATGGTTTTAGAGAAGTAAGGCTTAGTACAGACCATGATTCAGGATATGCTTAATATTGAATGGGTGCGTTGAAAAACGACTTTTTCAATACGAAACCGTACCACCAACGTGTTGATGGGCCGGCCCGATTTCTGTAAATTCTGTTGTACTGACTGCTGAGCCTGAGTGCTCAGTGTTGCGTCAGCGTTCAATAACATTCGCTCAGCTCTCCAGCGCCAATTGCTTAACTCTGTCTTCTATTGAGTGGACAAGGACTTCATTTTATTTTAATGCTAATTTTATTTTAATCATATTAATCGTAATACTTTGAATAATAATTATTGTATACCTAGAACTTGGTCGTTAAGTGGTTCAAGAGACCCGAGGTAAGTCGATTTTTGAAGTAGGTCTTATTTTCACTTTTTCAAGTGATTTACATGTTCTCTATTCATATACTGATAAAAACTACAGTACTTGAAAGTCACAACCTACTATTATTCTATAAAAGCATAATGCCTACATCAGTAAGTGTTCATGTGAAGTATGGTACTGTGAAGTACAGCCCTTCATTGTTATTGTACGACATAGAAACTAACATCAGTCATCAGGTCGATTTAAGAAGCGTGCAGTGGATTTTATTTATTTTTTTTATATAATGTTAAGGATGAACTATGTAAAGTCCAAAGTGACTTATGTTGAACCGACATTAAGAAAGATATTATTTCATTGAAGTAATTGAAATAAGATTTAACGAGGCTTCTTTTACGACTAAATGTGGCATAAATGAAGATAACCAACCATCTGAGAGAATTGGTTGAGAGGCAATGTTGAAGGTGTTGTGAATATATGATTTAGACAATAGGTTTCAAAAAGAAAAGAACGATTTTATTATGAAAGCAAAACGTGTGTAAGAGATTGTTATCAGCAGAGTGATTGGTTTGGTGCCAAAGTGGGTGAGACAAGAGGGTGTACTGTAACTCCGCTGTTGTCAATATCTGTATGGATGAGGTGATGTTATTATTATTATTATTATTATTATTATTATTATTATTATTATTATTATTATTACTTGCTAGGCTACAACCCCAATTGGAAAAGCAGGATGCTATAAGGCCAGGGGCTCCAACAAGGAATATAGCCCGTGAGGAAAGGAAACAAGGAACAATAAAATATTCTAAGAACAGTAACAACATTGAAATAAATATTTCCTATATAAACTATAAAAAACTTTAACAAAACAAGAGGAAGAGAAATGATATAGAATAGTAGGACCGAGTGTACCCTCAATCAAGAGAACTCTAACCCAAGACAGTGGAAGGCCATGGTACAGAGGCTATAGCAGTACCCAAGACTAGAGAACAATGGTTTGATTTTGGAGTGTCCCTCTAGAAAACTTGCTTACCATAGCTGAAGAGTCTCCTCTACCCTTACCGAGAGGAAAGTGGCCACTGAACGATTACAGTGCAGTAATTAATCCATTGAGAGAAAAAGAATTGTTTGGAGTTCTATGTGTTGTCAGGTGTATGAGGAAAGAGGAGAATATGTAAAAAAATAGGTCAGACTATTCTGTGTATGTTTAGGCGAATTGAAAATGAACCGTGACCAGACAGAATGATCTAATGTACAGTAGTACTGTCTGGTCAGTCAAAGGACCCATAACTCTCTAGCGGTAGTATTTCAGAAGCCACAAGAAGGACAGATAATGTAGAAATTGGCTTATATGAAAATGTATCGTGAATATTTTGAGGAATTGCTTTTGTTTCCTGGTAATACAGCATTGATTAGGTCTAGTGTAGAAAAACCGTAGAAAATAATGAGTATGTTTGAAAGAGAAAGTTGGTTGTAAAATAATGTGACCAGATTTTTTTCTGTAAAAGCGGGACATTTCATATATATATATATATATATATATATATATATATATATATATATATATATATATATATATATATATATAGTTATATATGTATATATGTATATATACATATATACATATACCAAGGCACTTCCCGCAATTTGGGGGGGGGGGTAGCCCACATCAAACAAATGAAACAAAAAAGGGGACCTCTCCTCTCTACGTTCCTCCCAGCCTGACAAGGGACTCAACCGAGTTCGGCTGGTATCGTTAGGGTGCCACAGCCCACCCTCCCCCGTTATCCACCACAGATGAAGCTTCATAACGCTGAATCCCCTACTGCTGCTACCTCTGCGGTCATCCAAGGCACCGGAGGAAGCAGCATGGCCTACCGGAACTGCGTCACAATCGCTCGCCATTCATTCCTATTTTTAGCACGCTCTCTTGCCTCTCTCACATCTATCCTACTATCACCCAGAGCTTTCTTCACTCCATCCATCCACCCAAACCTTTAGTCCGTGGGCTGAGGGGGCTCACCTTGCACCCCCCCCCCCCTTAAAATTGACAAAAGTGCATTTAGGTTGTAGCTTTTGATCCATATTTTCATTCTTTTAATGTTCCCATTGAAAAAATAGGGACGCACTACCACTACTGGGCCACTTTCTTCGAAGACATCATCGAATTTTGCAGCTGCCAATTTTAGGGTAGGGGAAACCAAATTAGACATAACTCCGGACTGAATGGTCAGAGAAAGATAAATGACATATCAAAATGTTTGCTTTTGGCCTCTCTAACAGATAAAATAGACAATTTGCAATTATATTTAATAAATAGGGCACCACAGGTCAAAAGTTCACCAAATTTGGGGTCAAGTGAAAATTTTAGGCACCTCCATAAATGTAACCCCAGGACCAGCCAGATCAATATCTGATGACATTTTCTGCCTTATTTCATCTCTCGAGACCTCAAGAAATATAATGATACCCATTAAGTGTACTTATTGGCCAAATCATGGAAATGAGATGTTATGTAAAAAGGTCAATTTTCAAATTTGTCGTTTTTTAGCCTCAAAATCGTAAAAACTGATAAAGCTCATAACTCTTCTTACAGAGGGGTTACGGAAATTATTTTGGTGTGTTTTCCCAGGTTTTGGAGTCAGAGAATCCAAAAAAAGCATTCTCAACAATGTCAACTAATTACATCATGCTGAAATTCAAGATGGCCGCCACTCTGGGTGCCGTAATTTTGACTTGGCTATAACTCCTCCATGAATGCAGCAAGAGAGATAATATTCGTGTCCTCACCCAGGTTCTTGAGATCACAGCATCCAATAAAGGCAGTCTCAACAAGTTTGTCAGTAAATTTGGGGAAAGTCACATAAATCAACAACAGAAATGCTTTATTTGAAGGTTACAACAATCATGAATGAAATACAATAAAACTGTACATGAATGTATAATATACTCATATGATGCAAGACCTCATTGGGAAAATTCACACTGTGTTGCTTTGGACTACAGGAAAAAGTCAACCTATGCAAGGTATAAAGTTTGATAGTCTACTTGGGTACCTTTAGGTCCACTTTTGATTAATGGAGAGGCAATTATTGGAAATATCTTGTGATACAAGGGAGGTCCTTGGTCCTTCGACCCTGAAATCTACCATCTTGTTACTTGAAACTTTCTTAGTCCAAGTCAGACCCACTATCATCACTTTCATAGTCATCATCCAAATTTCCATCACTTTCATTGTTTTCATCTAGGCTTTCATCATCAGACGTCTCATCATCGTCCATCATCTCAAGTATATCAGCCATACTTGTAGGAAGTGCAATTCCCTTGAACCAACAGGGATCTAGATTTCCATCCTTCATTATCCAACCCTGTTCCACAGCTGGATGAGGGACCTCAGGTTTGGGATAATGGGAACGCTTCCATATAGCAACCTGATAGTTCACCTCCTGATATGCTCATTTAGAGACTCTTGGTGGCTGAAGAGATGAAAGATCAACATTCTTCTTTGAATCCAGCGACTGCCCACTGCACTTTAACTCGAGTATTTGGTATCGAAGCTGGTCAACTTCCTTTGTCTTAGTTTTGGCAGAATACATGGTGCAGGTGAAATCCTCAAGAGCAAGGAATATTTCATCGGTTACCTCCCATGCCTCCCCTAGGCAACTGAAGACTTTTTGGTACTTTGGGCATTTCTGTAAAATTCGCAGCGGTTTTAACTTGACAATTCCTTTAAAGGAACTGGTCATATCGCATCTACTGAATGCATGCAGACCAAGGAAAGCAGACCAAGGAGAGAGGCACAGTAAGTTGGTGTGAACCCTTTCAATAGTTCTCTGGCATCTATGAATCGCCTTCTATTCCCAGTGCCAGTATCAAAAATGAGTTGCACACCTAAGTTTGGAGCATAATACAGAAGTATGAATAATATGTCACTGTCTCTACTTCGAACCCGAACAGATTTGTATCTTTTATCCTTGGCATAGGTTGAATAGAGAATGACACGTAAATCATTCTCTTCTTGGGTTGAGTCAAGAGATTCAATTTGAAATGCAGTGATCTTCTCATTGTCTGCCCTGAGTTCGTACACCTTCCCCTTACAAACTAAGATAAGCTTCTTCTCTACCTTCGGCATATTCTCTTCTGTGCACCAAATCCTCAAGAGTAATTCAATGAGCTGAGTTTTATTGTCGTCATTACTCAAGATCTCTTTCCAGTTATCTGGTCGCCTTGTGTTTTCTCCACTAACCAAACGTTTTTCTCCTGAGCCAAGATTTGATCTCTCCAGGGATTTTATTGAATTGGCATGTAAACCGAGAGTGTATAAATGAGCATATCAGGAGGTGAAGTATCAGGTTGCGATATGGAAACGTGCCAATTATCCCAAACGTAAGGTCCCTCATCCAGCTGTGGATCATGGTTGGATAATTAAGGATGGAAATCTAGAACCCTGTTGGTTCAAGGGAACTGCACTTCTACAAGTATACAAGGTACCTAGAGGTGATGCTACAGATGGTGAATATGGGGGGCGAAAGCAGCAGAGACAGCAAGCATCGTGATACCCTTTCATCACAGATCCAGAAGAGTGAGAAAGCTGCCAGGATGATCAAGCAAAGAACGCATTCATTACAGAGAGATTGAAGAAGAATGATGACTTCTTTGCTCCATTACCCAAACAGAGGCTGAAGACTTCCGCTGTCATTGGCAAGAAAGCACTTGTGAAAACATCAAGTAACAAAACAGTAGAGTACAAACAGCAGGGGAATGTCACATTCAAGTTGTTGGTCAAGTCTCAAAACCACAAATTGGATGTCCAAGAACTTCAACGATACCCACTCATGCCTGTGCCATCATCACTTGAGACACCAGATGGGTATCTTCTGAAACCAGACAAGAGAAAGGCATTCCACCACTTAGTGAAAGACACGAATGATTCTGCTATTCCTCCTGACAAAGATACCATGAGTGTAGAAGATGGAAATACCGTGTTTCACTCAATGAAGGAAATGCCAAAAACATTCAAACAGATATATCAAAACATCTTGTCCGTCTCTACATCTGGGAAATCCAGCGTGATTTTCAGCACTGACACTTACATGCCCAATTCAATAAAATTCCTGGAGAGATCAAATCTTGGCTCAGGAGAAAAACGTTTGGTTAGTGGAGAAAACACAAGGCAACCAGATAACTGGAAAGAGATCTTGAGTAATGACGACAATAAAACTCAGCTCATTGAATTACTCTTGAGGGTTTGGTACACAGAGGAGAATATACCGAAGGTAGAGAAGAAGAAGCTTATCTTAGTTTGTAAGGGCAAGGCATACGAACTCAGGACAGACAATGAGAAGATCACTGCATTTCAAATTGAATCTCTTGACTCAACCCAAGAAGAGAATGATTTAAGTGTCATGCTCTATTCAACCTATGCCAAGGATAAAAGATACAAATCTGTTCGGGTTCGAAGTCCAGACAGTGACATATTCTTCATACTTCTGTATTATGCTCCAAACTTAGGTGTGCAACTCCTTTTTGATACTGGCACTGGGAATAGAAGGCGATTCATAGATGTCACAGAACTATTGAAAGGGTTCACACCAACTTACTGTGCCTCTCTCCTTGGTCTGCTTTCCTTGGTCTGCATGCATTCAGTAGATGCGATATGACAAGTGCCTTTAAAGGAATTTCCAAGTTAAAACCGCTGCGAATTCTACAGAAATGCCCAAAGTACCAAGAAGTCTTCAGTTGCCTAAGGGAGGCATGGGAGGTAACCGATGAAATATTCCTTGCTCTTGAGGATTTCACCTGCACCATGTATTCTGCCAAAACTAAGACAAAGGAGGTTGACCAGCTTCGATACCAAATACTCGAGTTAAAGTGCAGTGGGCAGTCGCTGGATTCAAAGAAGAATGTTGATCTTTCATCTCTTCAGCCACCAAGAGTCTCTAAATGAGCATATCAGGAGGTGAACTATCAGGTTGCTATATGGAAGCGTGCCCATTATCCCAAACCTGAGGTCCCTCATCCAGCTGTGGATCATGGTTGGATAATGAAGGATGGAAATCTAGATCCCTGTTGGTTCAAGGGAACTGTACTTCCTACAAGTATGGCTGATATACTTGAGATGATGGACGATGATGAGACGTCTGATGATGAAAGCCTAGATGAAAACAATGAAAGTGATGGAAATTTGGATGATGACTATGAAAGTGATGATAGTGGGTCTGACTTGGACTAAGAAAGTTTCAAGTAACAAGATGGTAGATTTCAGGGTCGAAGGACCAAGGACCTCCCTTGTATCACAAGATATTTCCAATAATTGCCTCTTCATTAATCAAAAGTGGACCTAAAGGTACCCAAGTAGACTATCAAACTTTATACCTTGCATAGGTTGACTTTTTCCTGTAGTCCAAAGCAACACAGTGTGAATTTTCCCAATGAGGTCTTGCATCATATGAGTATATAGTACATTCATGTACAGTTTTATTTGTTTCATTCATGATTTTCGTAACCTTCAAATAACGCATTTCTGTTGTTGATTTATGTGACTTTCCCCTGACAGACTTGTTGAGACTGCCTTTATTGGATGCTGTGATCTCAAGAACCTGGGTGAGGACACGAATATTATCTCTCTTGCTGCATTCATGGAGGAGTTATAGCCAAGTCAAAATTACGGCACCCAGAGTGGCGGCCATCTTGAATTTCAGCATGATGCAATTAGTTGACATTGTTGAGAATGCTTTTTTTGGATTGTCTGATCCCAAAACCTGGGAAAACACAAAATAATTTCCGTAGCCCCTCTGTAAGAAGTTATGAGCTTTATCAGTTTTTACAATTTTGAGGCTAAAACCGACAAATTTGAAAATTGACCTTTTTACATAACATCTTATTTCCATGATTTGGCCGATAAGTACACTTAATGGGTATCATTCTATTTCTTGAGGTCTCTAGAGATGAAATAAGGCAGAAAAAGTCATTAGATATTGGTCTGGCTGGTCCTGGGGTTACATTTATGGAGGTGCCTAAAATTTTAACTTGACCCCAAATTTGGTGACCTTTTGACCTGTGGTGACCTAATTATTAAACATAATTGCAAATTGTCTATTTTATCTGTTAGAGAGGCCCAAAGCAAACATTTTGATATGTCATTTATCTTTCTCTGACCATTCAGTCCGGAGTTATGTCTAATTTGGTTTCCCCTACCCTAAAATTGGCAGCAGCAAAATTCGATGATGTCATCGAAGAAAGTGGCCCATTAGTGGTAGTGTGTCCCTATTTTTTCAATGGGAACATTGAAAAAATGAAAATATGGATCAAAAGCTACAACCTAAATGCACTTTTGTCAATTTTAAGGGGGGTGCAAGGTGAGCCCCCTCAGCCCACGGACTACTTGGCCTTCCTCTTGTACTTCTCCCATCAACTCATGCATTCATCATTTCTTACACCCGTTCTCACCCTCACTACTTCGTTCCTAACCCTATCTACTCGAGATACACCAGCCATACTCCTTAGACACTTCATCTCAAACACATTCATTTTTTGTACAATCACTATCTCATACAGAACTCTCTTTACGTTTATGCCCAACCCTCTATTTTTTCCTACTCCCTTAACTGCCCCCAACACTTTGCATCCTTCATTCACTCTGACGTACATCTGCTTCCACTCCACCATTTGCTGCAACAACAGATCCCAAGTACTTGAACTGATCCACCTCCTCAAGTAACTCTCCATTCAACATGACATTCAACCTCGCACCACCTTCCCTAATCGTACATCTCATAACCTTACTCTTACCCACATTAACTCTCAACTTCCTTTTCTCACACACCCCTCCAAATTCTGTCACTAATCGGCCAAGCTTCTCTTCCGCGTCTGCAACCAGTACAGTATCATCCGCAAACAACAACTGATTTATCTCCTATTCTATATATATATATATATATATATATATATATATATATATATATATATATATATATATATATACATATATATATATATATATATATATATATATATATATATATATGTATATATTAATTTATATACATACATACATACATACATACATACATACACTCACACACACACACACACACACATATATATATATATATATATATATATATATATATATATATATATATATATAAGAATCCAAGAAGCAATCCAAAACATTTTTCTACTTACCTTTAATATTGATAATTTTCACTGGAATGGCAAAATTAAACAAAATATCATTATTATTCCATTTAAGGGAACAGTTTTGTTATTGTAGCACAAAAAAGAGGGAGAAATGGGAAGAAAGCGGGAAAAAACTAACGAAAGTAAAATAAAAGCGGGACATTTTGATAACTTTGAAAAAAGCGGGATTCCAGTCACATTATAGTAAATGTGAAGCAAGAGTTAGAATACGATGGTAAATATGAACCAGGAACTTCAAGAAGATAGGCCAGTAGATATCAATATAGATGATGGAAGAATGGGCGTTGTTTATTTTTTATTGGTTTTTAAGTGTAGGCCTAATTATTCTAGTTGTATCTTGGGTAATTTCTGCCATCACCGAGATTTTCTTATCTAACTTCCTTGTAATTATTTAAATTATTCTCAGTTTTGCTTGTAGTAAATGTGGCTATTTATTCCTAGTTTCTTTCTTATAGTCCTAGTCACTATGTTAATATCTCATCTCTATCTATGCAAACTGAAATGTCATTGGCATTTTTTTTATCTTAATTTTTGTAGAGCCTCATATATGAAAGGAATTGTAAACTTGTGTTAATTAGAAGGGACTTGTCGAAACAGTACTGCGGTGTACAGAATAAATAAAAGGAATAATTATAATTTTTTTAACCGAAGGTTTACACCTGAAAACTTAAAAAAGCTGAGGAAATATGAAGATTTCTGCAGGAACCACACTAAGGCCACTAAGACTATCGCCTTCAAAGGAAATTGCATTAGAGAGAATCTGTGTTCTAAACACACACACACACACACACACACACACACACATATATATATATATATATATATATATATATATATATATATATATGTGTGTGTGTGTGTGTGTGTGTGTTTATATAAAACAAATTATGTACATATATAACAAATTATATGTATATATATATATATATATATATATATATATATATATATATATATATATATATATACATATATATGTATATATATATAAAACAAATTATGTACATATATAACAAATTATATGTATATATACGTATATATATATATATATATATGTGTGTGTGTATATATATATATATATATATATATATATATATATATATATATATATATATATATATATATATATATATATATTATTATTATTATTATTATTATTACGAAAAGCGAATTAAATAAACTCCCTAGCTCCAAACTCACCTGCGTTATATTACATAATTCTGATACACACGAGAATACCTCCCAGCTCTGAGAATAATATGCAAATCCCGGAAGTTAATATACAGTATATGAACACTGAATATCTAAAGGTCTCTTTACATTACACTAAAAACAAAACTGAATGAGTACTTTACTTTTAACGGGAACTATTCTAAAATCAACCTCTTACTTCAGTTCTAATTCAGGGGATATGACGAAGTCACCGGATCAATTATTGGTGATCGAAATAATACGCACTTTACAAAGATAAATATATATTATATAAAAACATAATTCAAAAGTAATACCAGAAATAAATCATTCGAAACTTAGATATGAACTAGATCTTAGACTTATGACAAAATGACTCTTCAAGAATAATACATTCACTTGATTCACTAGAAATTAATTTATGAAAATATTTAATTTTGACAATTAATGAAAAAATGACGCTTTAACACTATAGAAAATAATAAGAAAATAAATACACATTTACATATATGTAACTGTTACTCTCTCAATCTTTGGGCTCACTCAAGGTTACAGAATAGTTAAGCAAAAATAAATGCACTTCACTTTTTAACCAAATCACACAGGGCCAGTCACAAAAAAAAAAAAAAAAAAAAAAAAAATTACAATATAAACTGTACTTACAAAGACACTTCACTTCTTTCAAGTTAAACACACAATAATATCACTATGTTTGAAAGCACTATTTACGGTTGAGAGGAAATATTTAGTGGCTGGATAGATGGTGGTGAGTGGACTGTCTGACGTATGGCTGTCGGAATGTCATATTGGATCTCTTCAAAGCAGTGGAAGGCCCTTATATGTCATCCTTATCCATTCTAGAATCTTCCAGCAAAGTATTCTCAAAGCGAGGAGGCTTCAGATCTCGCGGCGTCAATGTTGCCAAGTTGGCAGTTTGAATTATGATTCTATTGTTGCCTGACGGTGGCAACCCTCTCAGTTAACTCCGCAACCTCCTCTCGTAACATTAAAAGAAAAAGAATAAGTGCAGTCTAGAACCTTCATGAATTCCCACCCACGTGGGGACATGATGCAATCCCTAGCATTTATACCTCATGTGTGTCATACATACTTTTTAACAATATTACATAAGACTTCGTAACAAACCTAAGTGAAATAAACATTTAATGCTTTAAAATAATGTAAATTTACATATACGGAACTGAATGAAAATATAACTAAATGAATGTAGACAGTCTTATGTAATTGACATACATTTCCATAATCCTACATGAATGGAACTCACCTTACGAGTTGGCTATACATCTATTAAATACACAAATGAAATACCTTAATAAAATAATCTTCTCTCATGTTAGACCAGCTTCGAAAGAATATATATATATATATATATATATATATATATATATATATATATATATATATATATACATATACAGTATATATATACTATATGTATGTATGTATATATATATGTATATATATGTGTGTGTGGGTATGTGTGCGTGTGCGTGTATATGTGTGCATGTGCGTGTATGTGTGTGTGCCTGTGTAATTTACTTTAAAGGGTGATTGCCTTAGTGGAATCAATGTGTTTCTTACAGGAATCATCGTATTTTCTCGGCTCTAAGTTTTCAGGTGTAAGCCTTTTGTTAACGAAACGATGATCTTTCCTTCTCTTCATCTATTCACGACACCACTGATTCGACAAAAATATTTCTTTATTGAGTGATTAATGGTTAACATAAGTTTACAATCCCTTTCATATTTCATCATCATCTCCTCCTACGCCTATTGACGCAAAGGGCCTCGGTTAGATTTCTCTATCTTGAGATTTTAATTCAATACGTCTCCATTCATCATCTACTTCGCGCTTCATAGTTCTCAGCCATGTAGGCCTGGGTCTTCCAACTCTTCTAGTTCCTTGTGGAGCCCAGATGAACGTTTGATGAACTAATCGCTCTTGGGGAGTGCGAAGAGCATGCCCAAACCATATCTATCTACCCCTCATCATGATCTCATCCACATATGGTACTCGAGTAATCTCTCTTATAGTTTCATTTCTAATCCTGACGTGCCATTTAATTCCCAATATCCTTCTGAGGGTTTTGTTCTCAAATCTACTAAATCTATTTTGAGATTGTTTCATTGTCATACATGACTCGTGTTCATAGAATAACACCGACCTCACTAAACCGATGTATAGTCTGATTTTTATATGTAATTTCAGGCTATTTAATTTCCAAATTTTACTTAACCTAACCACTGTTTGATTTGCTTTTTTTTAACTCTTTTACTGAACTCTAATTCTAAAGACCCTGTATTGGAGATCATAGTTCCTGAATACTTGAATGATTCTACCTTATTAATCCTTTCTCCTTCCAATGATATGTCATCTTCCAGTGCATACTCCATTCTCATCATCTCTGTCTTTATTCTATTTATCTTCAGCCCAACCTCGTGTAATATTTCATGCATTCTGGTAAGCAGGCATTGCAAATCCTGTGGTGTTCTGCTAACAATGACAACAGCATCAGCATACTCTAGGTCGGCTAAATTCCTATCACCAATCCAGTCCAATCCTTCTCCACCATCTCTGACTGTTCTACGCGTTACAAAATCCATGAGGAAGGTAAATAACATAGGTGACATCACATTCCCTTGGAGTACTCCGCTGTTCACTGGAAATTCATTTGATAAGACTCCATCAACATTAACTTTGCACTTCATATGCTCATGAAAAGACTTAATCAAATTTACATATTTAAGAGGAATTCCATAATAATGCAGGACTCTCCACAAAATTGGCCGGTGCACACTATCAAAGGCTTTTTCATAAAGTCCACAAATGTCATCAAAAGGGGATTTCTATATTCTACGCATTGCTGTACAACATGTCTCAAAATGAAAATTTGGTCAGTGCAACTTCTACCTTTTGTAAATCCTGCTTGTTCATCTCTCAGCTTTTCATCAGTCTTTCTCTCCAGTCTCTTAAGAATAAGCATACTATATATTTTCCTAACAACTGCCATAATTGTTATACTTGTGTGATTATTGCAATCAGTCAGGTCTCCCATTTTTGCTATTTTCACCACACTCCTAACTCCTATTCATCAGGTTTTGTCTTCATGCCACAATCTACGAAATAATCTTGTAAGCAGTCTGGGAGTCACTTCATTTTCGGCTAGTACCATCTCGGCAGTTATTCCATCATATCACGGGGCTTTCCTTCTCTTTACTTTTTTAAGGATAGCTTCGACTTCAAATACACTGAATTCATTCATAGGCACATCAAGGTCTTCATCAGCTTCAGGTATATCAATTAAATTATTCCCTTCATTTCTCCTATTCATAACCTCACTAAATTGCTCCATCCAATGTTGTCTTTCTTCATCTTCTGTTGCTATAACAGAACCATCTCTCTTTCTGTTGGCTAAATGCTTTTTCTTCTTTGCCCCAGTAGATATTTCATTAATAATGGTAAGAGCAATTTTTACTCCATAGCCACTTCCTGAATTCATTGCTTTGTCAGCCTCATCTGCTTTACTGTCTAAATATTCTCTCCAGTCATTTCAGGCCTTTCTTTTGACCACACTGTCAATATTTTACCTTGTAATTCTCATTATTTCCTCGAAGACTTTCAACAATCAATTTACTTTGGATAGTATCCAAAGTATTATTTGATATCCATGGCTTCCTCCTTGTAACTGCGTGTCCCAAGACTTCACTACCAACTTACTGATATATGTTCTTATCACACCATTCTTCTTTAATTGTTTGTTCTTCGTCTCTTAAAGTTTCTAAGACTGCAAGTCGATTCCTATATTCAATTGCAAATGTTTTCTTGTGGTCTTCTTCTAAAAGCTTAGTTGTATCAAACCTAGGTATTCTATCAATCTTTCTATTGGGTGCTTTCAGTTTTAATTTCAGTGTAGCAATGAGGAGCTGGTAATCACTAACAATATCGGCACCTCGATAGCTTCGTACATTTCTTAAGAGTTCACCTTCTCTCTTTATTAATGTAATCTACCTGATTTTTGTATACTTATGGATGTTCTTCTGTTGAATGAGTACCTCCAATGACAAGATTGTTTGCTGAACAGAAACTTATGAAATGTGCTCCATTTTCATTGGCAACTTCACCAAGACCCTTGACACCCATCACACTCTTTATCCGTTGATTATTTCTTCCAACTTCATCATTGAAGTAGCCAATCACAATTTTCATATCTCTCTCAGGGATCTCATCTATTACCATCTAGTATTCATATTTCCTTCCGTCAGGGGAATCAGTTGGTGGGGCATAGCAAACTATAATAATCATATTACACTGTTTTGATTTGAACTTTGCTAGTAACAATCTACTATTTACAGCTCTCCACACGGTTAATGCCTTTTCTGCTCTTGGTGTCATCATCATTCCTACCCCTTCTCTTCCAACTCTGTCTGATCTTCCTGAGTAGATGTATTGTCTTGGTCTAAAGTTTCCTTACCAATCCCCTTACAACGTGTTTCACTCAGGGCCAAGATATCCCAACTCTATTTCATACATACACTCTCCACTTGCTATAACTTCCCAATCTGATTCATGGTTCTAACATTCCAATTATCTATTTTCAATTTTTTTTAGTATTTATAAACCTGGAGATTCTTAGGACCCTGCTACGTTTGGGACTGGGGGCTATTCTGTCATCTTCTCTTTCCATGACTGACTAAATCCATAGACTTAGAGGATTCATTGGCTAGATTCATCTAAGGATAGCTAGTTCTTCGTAATGCTCAGTGCCTATCAAATTAAGGCAAGCGACCTTTGCCGGTCCATACTAATTCTAGTAAGATCAACTGCCAGGCATCAGGAGTGAAAGCTGAAGACACAGTTTGTCCATCACCTTAAACCCAGTCCGTCACCCTGCTGCCAGTGACTTCATCGAGACGTAGGCGGGTATTTCCTCCACACCCAAAGCTCTCATTACTCCGCCAAGTTGCTCATCCGCTTATACGAGTATAAACGTTGGAAAACCGGGATTGGTAAGATACACCGCCTGGCACGGTTCTACGAATTATTTTTTACAGAGATTAAAAGATAAAAAAAAATAGAAATAAAAAACGAGAAGGTGAAATGTTTCCAAACTCAGAGATCCTTTAATCATGAAGATGGTAATAGCTGTGTGTGTGTGTGTGTGTGTGTGTGTGTGTACCAATAAAAGGAAAAGTACTAACTGCAATCAAGCCTTTTCACTTTTCTTTTTTGTGGTTATAACACACACACACACACACACACACACACACACACATATATATATATATATATATATATATATATATATATATATATATATATATATATATATATATATATATATATATAATTTCCGTCTCTCCAAACTATTATCTTCAACTCTATGCCCAGCACCAAATTCCTTAAAAACATCGCGATCAATATTCGTTCTAATAAAAATTAATGTTGACAAATAATTGTCATATATCTTTAATAGCTTAATGCAACATCCACACTTCACTTATGTAAGTGAAGTGTGGATGTTGCATTATGCTAGTAAAGATATATGACAATTATTAGTCAACATTGGCTCTTATTGTGGTATACTCCGTCTTTTCTGATTCATTTGCAATCATCAGTATCAATGTCTTGTAGGTGCTCTCTCTCTCTCTCTCTCTCTCTCTCTCTCTCTCTCTCTCTCTCTCTCTCTCTCTCAACGATCTTTCAGAATCAGTTTTTTTTATATTCACGATTGGCCTATCATTGACCTAGGACGTCCGTGGACGTTGATATGAAGGGAAAACATTGTTTTATATATATATATATATATATATATATATATATATATATATATATATATATATATATATATATATATATATATATCTTAATGGATTCTTCTTACCTATTTTGAACTAAGAAACAGCTCTATTGACATGCATACATTTACTATGGAAATGATGCTAAGGTTTATTTTATAACTGATTTACACCCTGGAACGCCCTTATTACCAAACACAAATTCGCAATTGGACGCCGCAACAAAGGCGTTGACGAAGACAAAATAAAAAAAAAGTGACCATTTTCTTTTCTTTTTCATTCGATTTGTCTATATTGATTAAGCTGATTATAAGAACATCAAATTACACGATAGACATGAACCTTTGGGCATATAACCATTACTCCTTGAATTATTTCAATCTGTAATGAATAATGATATTCTCCATTCAAGGAAATTCCATTTGGCTGCGCTGTCCCAAACTCGTCCCACCAACCTAAACTATGCTGATGATTGTTATCTAGGTCACTCGAACGGGGAAATAACTTACCATCCATGTGTTCTGATGAAGAAAGGAAATACTAAACACTTCCAAGAGTAAATATAGGTTGCTTCCGATATGATATGAAAAATTCACACCATTTTCTGACAAAAATTTTCATTCCTAATGAGGAAACGGTTGTTGGATAATTTGCTAACTACCAATTCTCTAGCCTCTACCTTCCTACCACACTTTTTGTCACACGTGGGTTCAAAATAATTAACTATATTAGTTTGAACAAGGTATATACCAGTTTGAACAAGGTATATACCTCTGTTACCATCTATTGGCGGTAAATTAAAACTCGGTACAGTGTATAGAAAAGTAAGAGGAAAAATATAATTGTAAATTATTATTATTATTATTATTATTATTATTATTATTATTATTATTATTATTATTATTATTATTATTATTATTATTATTATTATAATTTTCTTAAAGTGTGTATAAGTACGGTAACATTATACACATATTTCATAATTACGATGATTTTTTTCGTTTTTTTACTCGGATATCAAACTTCTGTATGGCAGTTCTCAAAAGCTGCGAATCGAGCTTTAAGGAAAAACCGAGAAGCTAAAGATACTAGCGTCCGAGCCTATTCCTAGCACTAACTCCAGGTGTACGTAACTTACTTATTTATATTTACGGTGAGCGGTTAAGTTTCGGATGCTATGGGTTAATATCTTAGCAACTAGTTATTTATTCTTATAAAAATATGCGAAGGATATCTTGTAAAGTTAATTTTTAAAAACTGCAAGGAATGTGCATTAGCCTATACATTCCAAATGCTGTGTATTAAGAAAGCTTGGAGCAGCTAAAATCGAGTTTATCTAGAAGTGTTGCCAACCTGACATGGATGTAGTAATATCATTCACTAATAGGCTGCCTATTTAACAAACACACAAATATATATATATATATATATATATATATATATATATATATATATATATATATATATATATATATATATATATGTGAGTGTGTGTGTGTGTGTATGTATAAAGTTTTTGTAATAACCACAAACTGTTAAGGTATCTACGTAGGGTTGGTAATACTGGATTGTTTAACTTTCAACGGTGCATGGCATTCCAATAACCAATTCCGCTCTGTCCGCGACTGTTGAGGTTTGAATTCGTGAGTTTTAAATTTCAGCTTGAGCCTGTTCCTGCTTGCTCCTCCCGAATTGCTATATTCTTTATATTAAGGACTCGGAGTGAATGGCCAGATATCATTTTTGGAAGGTAAGAATGAAAGATTGTTCTTGTTCTTAACTTTAGTATAAACGAACACTGGCATGATGTTGAGTTTTATCAACGTGTCGTGAATGACCTACTTTGGTGAACGTCTTTTTGTGAAGCGCCTCTTTTTGCTGCCGTCAAGCAACTAAAGGTAACGGACCGTAGATATCCTATGTTATGTATAAAGTTTCTTTAGAGAAAGTTTGAGCTGGAGTTAGTATGTCGTGTCCATTTTCGCCAACGTTTTT
>NC_090739.1:25901081-25908581 GCF_036898095.1 Palaemon carinicauda
ATATATAAATTTATATATATATATATATATTTGTATATATATATATATATATATATATATATATATATATATATATATATATATATATATATATATATCTAAGGGAAACGACATTTATTTTGGCTTGGTATATGTCTCAACTCCCCTTCCATCTGCTCGCTCGCAAGTCTTTCGAGGTGAGATTGGCTGCAAACACCCTTTTTCTTGATCATAGTGGATGCTGCACTCAATTACAGCTGGGTAAACTGGTGAGAGGTAGTCATCGTTCAGTCCCTACCTGAATTAATGTTATTTCTTGGATAGAAGGATTATACAGTATACCTTGGTATTTTCTGATAGTTTTCCTTGTTCCTTTTGAGGAACTTTTCCACCTATTTTTTGTGCTGATTCCAATACAAATTTTGTTAAAATACTGTTCATTTCTTCTTTTTCATTTTAAAGCTTTAATGGCAGATGATGAATAGCAGAGGCAAGGGACAGTGACATTGCCCTATCAAGCAAGACAATGCTCTAGAGACTAACCATATATACATATGATCAGTGCCCAAGCCCCCCTCCCCACTTAAGCTAGGACCAAGCCAAGTATCTACGAGTACCTAAACTTAAAGTTTTTTTTTTCATATATAACAGGAGTTTTTATTTTCTTTCTTAAAATTAACTTTTCTTCTCTTTCCTCCCATCTAAATAAATTTTTTTTTTTGCCATTTTGTGATCGTTTGACTTTTAACTTGTTTAAGACTTACAGTACATTAACTAAATTAGCATTTTCAATGAGAATAAAATCTATTTAATTTTTCGTTTTTACATTTTGGCTTCTCCATGTCCATTTTCTATGTTCCTTTTTATTATTTTGTTTTCATAATTTTAAGATTGTTTATTTCAGTAAGTTCAACTAGCATATCTTTTCTGTCATTCCTTATACCTACTACAAATTTACCTATTGCTGATTTACCTCTCTGTTTTTTACCTACTTTACCATTGTAGTCAGCCAAAACAAATGTAAATTGAGTCTCATGTCTCTTCATAGATATCTCCAGATCTTCTTAAAATTTCCCTATTTCTTCTTCTGTATGGGGTGTTGGTGATACGTTTGAAATATCTTCAGTTTAAACTTTTTATTTAATTGGATAATTGATCCTGCAATTCTATCACTAGCGCAACAAAATTCTTCTATGTTAAATGCATGATTTTTATTAATAAGAAACCCCTCATCATTTTCTTTGGTCCTTTTTTTGTCCTCTTAAGAAAAATATATTGCCCTCTTTTAACTCTATATAAGATTTCCCAGTTATTCTAATTTCACTCAATCGTACTATACCCCAATTTATTTATTTCAGCTTTTCTAGTCACACAGCAAGATATTTTTCCCCAGAAAGGGTCCCGACGTTAAATGTTGCAAGGTTCAGTTTCCAAAGATGGCCTCTTCAAGTCCAGAGAATTTAACACCCCTGCAGTGGGATGTAACTGCCCGTCATCTGGGGCAGTTATTCCACTGCCGCTGGGGACTGGGGACCGAGACGGTGTTTTGTTATTCATGTCTGTGCTTTGGCCAATTTTCAATACCACGCTGACCATTGTAATTGCCTTTGTGGCGTCAACTGTAATACAAGAATCCTCGAATTTACTTAGCTCCTCCAGATTCTCCTGAGTAAGCCTTTTGTAAAAGAAACGACAATTTTGCGGTTTCAATCATATTATATATGTATTTTACTACAGTAAAATATATATATATATGTGTGTGTATGTATATATATATATATGTATGTATATGAATCGTATATATGCATGCATAGATCTATGCAGATATGGGATAACATTAATGAAACCTCTACCATAACATTCTTTCGTCAACCAGAAATATGGTAAAGAAGCGAGTTGAAATCCAAACATGATACATGACAAAATTAACGGCAAACAAAAAGAGAAATCAGAAATGTAAAGATCGTCCGTCACAGAAGCCATGAATTTGGAATGATGATGCATGTAATGAAGGATTTTTGGGTGTTGCTGCAGGGAGAGAGGAAAGCAAGGGTGGAGGATGGGGGAGGGGAGTTCTTGAGGGAATGGGGAGAGATTGGGAATCATTAGGGATGCTATTTTTCACTTGAAATGGCTTCATATATCTCCGACCGCTCTCTCTCCCAACTGCCTGAGTTGCGTCGCACACAGTTCCCGATCGGGCAATAATTCAAGGAATTTCAGGAATTCATAAATATTGACCCAATGGAGGTCGGGATTGTTTGGCGAAATATATCTCTTTGGGGTAGATTGAGGGAACCTCGTCAGGATGACTAGGCTTGGTCTCATTTGTAATTATTCTTTCTGTTTGTTAAGAATGAGCTAATTATGAATGCTCAACGAAAAGGTTTTCCTTATTATATCACGTATAAGTCTAGGGAAAAATTAGTATGCTATTGGAACTCCCAAGATAAGATGAAATGTAAAGTTGCGCAAGGTTTCCAGATGAATTTGAATTAATTCTACTTGTTCTGAAGTTTTTCTTTGATATACTCCTAACATAGAACACCATAGTATTTTATTTAAATGCAGACACCATGGCGAAGATTGGTGAGAAAATAATATTAAAAAAAGAGGGCTCTGGAATTCTAGAGATGAAACGGTTTGAAGCACCAATCAATGCAGAGGAAATGGTTTGTGATTTGAAACTACAAAATTCATTGAGATATTGTTAGATAACAAGTAATTAAGGATGATGGATTGAGTATTTGATCACCTGTTGAAAAGGGGGCCATCACCCCTCCCACTGTAAACTATGACCATAGGATTGAGGGGAACCGATTGGAATTCTCAAAGGGGCATTTGACACCTTCAAGCCAAACTCGTGAGTTGGAGTCCCGCCAGTTTTCATGTTTCTTCCCAACCTTTCTGGCCAACCTCTTTTAAAGGTTTAAAGGTTTTAAGGTCACTCATGAAAGGCAGAGACAAAGGACAGTGACATTGCCCTAGCAAGCAGGACAATGACCTAGAGACTGACTATATGATCAGCGGCCAAGCCTCCTCTCCACCCAAGCTAGGACCAGGGAGGGTCAAGAATTGGCTGCTGATGACTCAGCAGATAGACCTATAGGCTCACCCCCCCCCAACTTCAGCTCACAACGATGGTAAGGTTGCAGACACGAAGGGCACTAACGAATCTGAGCGGGACTCGAACCCCCGACTGGCAAACGCCAGGCAGATACGTTACCAATTAGGCCACAACAACTACTACTTCAAAGTGCAACTGCGAGGTCGCCGCCCTTGAATGGCTTTCCCTAACCCAGTACTGATCCGCATGGACCAAATTATTATTATTATTATTTTGGGTATTAAAATCCACAATCATATGCGTTTGTGCATATATATATATATATATATATATATATATATATATATATATATATATATATATATATATATATATATATATATATATATATATATATATATATATAAAGTGCGATAAGCTCCTGCTATTTTTAAATATACAAACGTATATGTGGATCAACGGACACGACGTGGTGTTTTATTCAAGTTATTATTATTATTATTATTACTAGGTAAGCTACAACCCTAGTTGGAAAAACATGATGCTATAAGGCCAAGGGCTCTAACAGGGAAAAATACCCCAGAGAGAAAAAAAATAAGGAAATAAATAAAGTACATAAGAAGTAATGAACAATTAAGATAAGATATTTTAAAAACATTAACAAGATTAAACAGGTATTTCATATATAAACTATAAGAAGATTTATGTCAGCCTGTTGAACTTATGAAGTTCAAAAGATCACTCCACAACTTGGTCACAGTTAGAATAAAATCAGTTGATAGCATCAATGAATCAAATACTGTTACATATATTTCTTTTATTAGTCTGGATGTTGTTTACGTCTCTAAGCTTTTACTATTATATGGCAAAGCGTGACGGACGCAGACCTAGTGACATTTAGCGATTAGCATTTAGAAATCCTGTATATTATTTAGTGTCAAGTGTAACACAACTTTCGATGATTTTAAGAACATTAAGGGTTATTATAGCTGTTAATCTCTCTCTCTCTCTCTCTCTCTCTCTCTCTCTCTCTCTCTCTCTCTCTCTCTCTCTCTCTCTCTCTATATATATATATATATATATATATATATATATATATATATATTTATATATATGTATATATATACATATATATATATATATATATATATATATATATATATATATATATATATATATATATATATATATATATATTCAAGAGCACAGGTGCATACATACATCACACAAACACACACATATATATATATATGTATATATATATATATATATATATATATATATATATATATATGAAATATTTATATATAATATATATTTATATATATATTTATAAAATATATATATATATATATATAATATATATATATAATATATATATATATATATATATATATATATATATATATATATATATATATATATATATATATATATATGTGGGTGTGTGTGTGGGTGGGTGGGTGCGCGCGTGTATGTGTATTTGTAAATGTTATCTCAAAAGCCAATCTGTAAACAAAATACCTCTGAAAATAAAATAGCTTCAACAAGGTCATTAAGATCCCAGCAAGACTCTTACAAGATTGGTAGAAGTTAGAGAAGTAAAGGGAGCCTGATCACTCTGTAATTTGTCACTAACGATAGAGCCAACTTGAAACCTTTCTTTATTTTGACGGACTGTGTGTAAAAATAACAACTTTTATTTTTACACGAGTTTCGTCTTCCTTAAAATGTAAAAAAACTTTATTAATTGAAATGCATGTATGTATGTATGTATGTATGTATGTATGTATGAATGTATGAATCGCTCTAGACATCAACATTCTGATTGTATTCTAACTCTGAGAACTGTATATTAAAACGACGTTCTTAAAAATTAATATGAATACACGATAATAAAAAAAAGAACTTATTTCACTTTCACTGAATGCGCCATTTACTTTTTATACCAAGAAATAGATATATAAATCAGGGCAATGCGTTATAATTAAAGTAAAAATATGACTATTGATATGAATATATACATATATTTTCTCTGAGGAAATCTGATGCATCATTGCCATGCTATTTATGCATGTATATGTGTCTTTTGATTTATGTATCTTTGGCAATCTATGCGTGGAGAAACTAAAGTGTGGACATGAATAAAATATTAGAGAATAATTTCTTAAAGTTGGAATTTCATCAAAACAACACTACTATACAAAACTTCATTATTATCAAGATATTTAGTTTGAGTATGGTCATTCAATCTTTTCTTTTTTAGATTTATGTATGTCACTTTAGGTCGGAATGGGGAAAGGCTTTGGTAAAGCCTACTGAATCCTCTTAATCCAATGATATCAGCCAAATTCTTTAAAATTATTACAATGTCTTCACGACTCCAAGAAAATTGTTTGCCCGCGACCCCAGGGTTGGGAACCCCTGGCTTAGATTGTAGTAGGTTGGTCAGGGCTTTATACTATTCGAACAAATAACAAAAGTAAGGAACGTTGAAAATACAAGAAATGTTTCAACAGCTATTTCCTCTTTTGACAGATATAAAGTCTTTTTTTTTTTTTAAATTTTACATTTTCAAACACACAAAAGGAGAGCAAATAAAGAATGAAAAATAAACCTCCTGCGATGAAAAATTACATTTAAAGAATTTCTTTGGTATAGTATTTACTCTCGTGCAATATTTTTATGGCTAAGACATCTGAAGTAACAAGACTTGTTAGGATATGAGATACTGAACTATATATATATATATATATATATATATATATATATATATATATATATATATATATATATATATATATATATATATATACATATACATATATATATACATAATATATATACATATATATGTATATACATATACATATATATGCATATATATATATATATATATATATATATATATATATATATATATATATATATATATATATATATACATGTGTGGGTGTATGTGTGGGTGTGTGTGTATTTGTGAGAGAGAGAGAGAGAGAGAGAGAGAGAGAGAGAGAGAGAGAGAGAGAGAGAGAGAGAGAGAGAGAGAGAGAGATTAATACAAATGGCATTATAATTTTGAGACCATTATAATAATGTAAATTCTTCGTAAATATATCTGAAAAATATCCTTGAAACTTCTTCGGAAGAAAAACGTGTTAAAACTACATCCGGAAAGAAAATGACACAGAAAGCGGCCCCCGACGTCCTCTAAATCTTGCAATAATACTTCACTTGCAAATTGCAAGCAGTTTCCTGAGATATCCGCTGGTTTTTCCAATTGAGTTTCGCGCTGTGATCATGAGAGGCATATAAAAGACTTGTAGCAGTGGATACGCCACGTTTTTTTTACCTGCATGGGGATGACAGCTGTTAGATATTTAGGTTACAACGAAGGCTTTAAATAGAGAGTAAGAAATAAATGTAGTCTCGTTTGCATTATAAATATACATATGTATATATATATATATATATATATATATATATATGTATATATATATATATATATATGTATATATATTTATATTTGTATATATGTATATATATATATATATATATATTTATGTATATATATATTTATATATTTATATATAAATATATTTACATATATATATATATATATATATATATATATATATATATATATATATATATATATATACACATATATATATAGGTATTAAATCCGTCAGTAAAAAAAGTTTATTTTTATTTCACTTCCGCACATAATTATATATAATGAAGTCTATTTGCCTTCTTTTATTTCTCAGAAGCGCATCACTTTTTCTGGAATAGAAAGGGAATTCATCTTTGTGTCTTCTCTCAATGCCGAAGAGGAGCCATCCGGATTTATGCTGCTTTCCTTTGCCCCCCCCCCTTTTTTTTTTTTTGAAATATTTAGTCCTCTATCTATTTTCTCTCCGCCCAAACCTCCCTTTTCTTTCTTTCTGTCTCGCTTCTTAACTTTTGCTTCACTGTGTATCTTTTGGGTTTTCCCTTAGTTACTGAATTACACCCATGGCCCTAGCGCAAGACCTTATGGCCAATTTCATAATTCCAATTAAGTCTTCTCCTCTTCAATATTATTAACCATTTCGGTAGAATTCTTTATCTCCAGGAGCGATAAGGACTTAACATATTACGTAAAATTGTAATTTATATATACCAGCTCTTGTGATATAGTTCATGATTTTTTGTTAATTCATTAAAAAAAAAATACTACTCATATGAAAATTATGGTTAAAAGTATGATGAAAGAAATATAATCTTAATGAATATACCTGTATATAAGCTATAGGTGAGGTATATATTAATATGAACCATTTTAATGATATTTTTCATTCATTTCACTTCCCAGCCATGTTTTTTTATAACGAAGGGTATTATAACACTAAAAACCCACCATAATACCTCACATAATTATTTCTATAAAGTTATTTATTCGTAGTGATTAT
>NC_090739.1:25921081-25923581 GCF_036898095.1 Palaemon carinicauda
TCATACGTCAAGGTCAAAGGTCAAATAAGACATCGTTGGAGTTTAAATGTCAACTACGATTTTGAAATAGAATTTACAGTTTTAAAGGTTAGATTATATAAAATTAATAAAATTAATAAGATAAAGTTAATTGATAACGATAACTGTACATTTCGATTTGAATCCCGAATGAAAAATACGTGCTTTTAAGAATTAACATGCAAATACTACAGTACATATAATAATAGAGGTAATGCTGTTGAAGATGATTTATAATAATTATAATTATTATATTGATAACATTCGTTACAATAAACATGAAATATATCAATTGCTATGCATTTGTAAAAACCTATTTATAATAGGATATTATGACAATGATTATATAAAGTTGGACAACAACTTTAAAGATAAAGTTTACAAAACAAGATAGATTGTTGCCTGATAAATAGGTTATTGACCGAATGATTATTAAGTTTAATTTGATAAATTAATAAAAAAAAAAATAACCCAAGTCCCAAAGAATAACAAAGAAGTCTTTGAGAATGACCTGGAGACATAAAATACGAAATAAATGAGGCGACACAAACAATGTGGAAATAAATAGAAAGTAAACACAATTTGGCCTATAATAAGGAAGACAATTTTCGTAGGTACTGGTCACACACGGAGGGAAGGGTTGGTTCTCTTCTTTGCATAAAACATAAGGACAACTCTCTTGGGGACTCAGAAGTCTGGTTAACTTGCTTTGTTCTCTGTTCATGATTCTTTCATTTTTATGGCCACTCAATTTACGAGAGAGAGAGAGAGAGAGAGAGAGAGAGAGAGAGAGAGAGAGAGAGAGAGAGGAGAGAGAGAGAGAGAGAGAGAGTAAGTCAAGTTTTATCTCTCCAATGTACTTCTATATCCTATTTGGTTTGTTTCCGGCTAAGGACTTTTTTTTCTACTTCCATAGATGAGAGAGAGAGAGAGAGAGAGAGAAAGAGTAAGTCAAGTTTTATCTCTCCAATGTACTTCTATATCCTATTTGGTTTGTTTCCGGCTAAGGACTTTTTTTTTTCTACTTCCATAGATACTCAACTAGTATGTATATATATATATATATATATATATATATATATATATATATATATATATATATATATATATATATGTATATATATATATATATATATATATATATATATATATATATATATATTGTACATTATATATATATATATATATATATATATATATATATATATATATATATATTGTACATTATATATATATATATATATATATATATATATATATATATATATATATATATATATATATATATAGAGAGAGAGAGAGAGAGAGAGAGAGAGAGAGAGAGAGAGAGAGAGAGAGAGAGAGAGAGAGAGAGAGAGAGAGAGAGAGAGAAAGTTTGTATTATCGATGTAGCGAGAAGCTAGACGAAATATCTATTATAGATGTCTTATTTGATACTTAGCCTTGCATCATAATTTTTTATTTTTAGTCGTATCTAAAGATAAATCTTTTTACCGATATGCTATCTAAGAAAAATGTTGCTTCTGGGTATTTTTAATCTTTATATATTCTATCCAGTGGGGAGTAAATTTGCATATTAGATCATTATTTCGTAATTTTCATATATCATCATTTTGTAATTTTAAAAAAATAACTATTATTTTTCTTATAAAACGCAATGTGTAGCTTTATGTTTACATTTTCCTACGAGTATCGACAGCAGTCTTCAGGCACTCAACCTTCTTCCAGCCAGGGACATCCCCCCCCCCCTCTCCCTAATAACCTTCTTGTAATTAAGCTAAGGGAATGTACGTTGGTCGAAATTATACCTCGGAACATAATGTCAATAAGTTTTAATCTTACATTTTTTTTTCCTTTTATCAAACAGTGACGATAAATATTTGGGTAGCGTACAATGTGCCATTGTGAAGTGAATGCATGTGATGACATTTTTTACTTGTTTATAAAAAAATTGTAATGAGTAAGAAAAATATGATAAAAAACACTGACCATATAAGTAATAGCAAATTTGTCTTAAATTCTTGGTTGATATGGGAGTTATGTGAAATTATCTTGTCTAGCTCATCTCTCACATAGAGATAGAATCACCCTACTGAAACATTAAAACTGGTAGAGTTTTTCCTGTTCACCTTATGCTACGTCACTTTATTATGCAATTTACATATTTGAAGAGGAAATTGAGACCTCCTGAAATAGAACTGAAAAGAATTGTTCAAGATCTAGTTTATGAATCATTAATGATCTTACGTAAGCTCGCCTTGACATATATATGTAACTGAATTTTGTTCCATAGAAAATAAGTAATGCTTTTAGAATAATCATTTTGTTATATTATGTAGATGACGTAGAAATATAAACTCATAAAAACTTAAGAATTGTTAGGAATAAATAAAACTCTCATTACGTCATCTCCTTTGAAAACTATTTGTTATTAAGAGATTTTCGACACATGCCACTTGAAATGTTCTTGAAACTATGTTTG
>NC_090739.1:25925489-25932989 GCF_036898095.1 Palaemon carinicauda
TGACGTCTAACAAACTATATACAAAGAATAACTAAGAGAAAGACTCTTGACGCAAATATAAAAACTCTATTTTCGTAATCTTAAAGAATTTCAGGCAGTAATTTGTCCAATTTTGCTCGAAGTAAAGTACTCCTAATTGACCTATCATTGCTAAAGGAATCATTACACATCTTTTTAAATTCCATTTTACCGCACTGACAAGATAATGTAAATACTGTTTTATATTGCTGATATTAAGGTTATTTCTCAAGAATGCTTCCAAGTGCTTTGAATTTAAACTTCTGTTTTACCTCCGTCTGTTCTTCCATCTTGCTGTCCAACTTGTTTCAACTTTTATTCCATAATATAACAGCGAAGTTTTTCTCTCCATTCGCATCTCAGGCTGAAAGGCTTACACGATCCCTGCGCCTGGCCTTGCAACTAAAATGTCAGTTTAGAGAGATATTTAGCTTCTTGAATATGCGAAACTGCATTTGGATAAGGTTGCTGTCTACTCCGATTGATGGTCTATCAAAGGTACTAACTAATCCCTTGTAGGCAACTCGATTTACCGTGCAATTTTAATTTTTTTAGTGGACAATTTTTGCCAATTGGATAATATTTTTTATTGTAAGGCATGGCAATGGTATTTTGGTGGAATCAAAAAGAAAAATGCACACAAATGTAAACACACATTCATATATATATATATATATATATATATAGTGTGTGTGTGTGTTTGTGTGTGTGTATGTATATGTGTGTGTGTTTGTGTCTCTGTGTCTGTGTGTACATAAACTCAATTCAAAGTTAAAACTAAAGCAATGGAAAAGGTAATTTCGAAACAACCTTATCCGATCTAACTCCTCTGATTGTTTTTCTTTTGGTTTTCGTGGACCGTGTAATAGATGGGTCTCCTTTGTGCATAAAACATTAGTTGATTCCTCATTTACATTCTCCTCTTTCCTGTCTCGGTAATGTATTGAGAGAGAGAGAGAGAGAGAGAGAGAGAGAGAGAGAGAGAGAGAGAGATGGTATTATACTTTTCTAGAATTATGCATATAAAGATGAGATTGGCGGTTTCTGATACCAACAGGAATTTTGGAGAATTGATTAGTTTCTGTACACTTTACAAAAACATCTGTCAACATTTTTATTTCACTTCTGAAAATTTATTTTTTAGAGTCCTATAATTTATAAATTTCTTGATACCAAGAGCGATTTAGTTAGTATTTTTTCTCTGCCAAGCCTACGGAAATAGTAGAAGGACAAGTAGAAAATATTGTTTCAGTTATTTACCAAGAGGGCGACGCAGGCTTCATTATTTAACTTTACAACTGATTCGTTTTATGTTCATTATTTATTTGTTTATTTTTATGTCCAGGGCGTTTACTTATTAACCTGCCGCCACGTCTGTCTAAGTCTCATGACTTTGGAAGTTCAAGTGATAGAGGCTTTATGTTTGGCATGAATAATCCAGTTCATAATACATACGTCATACGTCAAGGTCAAAGGTCAAGTAAGACATCGTTAGAGTTCGAATGTCAAATAAGACATCGTTGGAGTTCAAATGTCCACTACAAATTTGCAATAGAATTTACAGTTTTAAAGGTTAGATTATAACAAATTAACGAAAGGTTAATTGATAACAATAACTGTACATTTCGATTTGAATCCCGAAGGAAAAATTGGTGCTTTTAAGAATTAACATGCAAATACTACAGTACATATAATAATAGGGATAACGCTGTTGAAGATGATTTATAATAATTATAAATATTATTATATTGATAACATTCGTTACAATAAACATGAAATATATCAATTGCTATGCATTTGTAAAAACCTATTTATAATATGATATTATGACAGTGATTATAAAAAGTTGGACAACAACTTTAAAGATAAAGTTTACAAAACAAGATAGATTGTTGCCCGATAAATAGGTTATTGACCGAATGATTATTAAGTTTAATTTGATAAATTAATAAAAAGAAACCCAAGTCACAAAGAATAACAAAGAAGTGTTTGAGAATGACCTGGAGACATAAAATACGAAATAAATGAGGCGGCACAAACAATGTGGGAATAAATAGAAAGTAAACACAATTTGGCCTATAATAAGGAAGACAATTTTCGTAGGTACTGGTCAGACACGGAGGGAAGGGTTGGTTCTCTTCTTTGCATAAAACATAAGGACAACTCTCTTGGGGACTCGGAAGTCTGGTTAACTTGCTTTGTTCTCTGTTCATGATTCTTTCATTTTTATGGCCACTCAATTTACAAGAGAGAGAGAGAGAGAGAGAGAGAGAGAGAGAGAGAGAGAGAGAGAAAGTAAGTCAAGTTTTATCTCTCCAATGTACTTTTGTATACTATTTGGTTTGTTCTCGGCTAAAAACGTTCCTACTTTTGTAGACACTCAACTAGTATGTGTATATATATATATATATATATATATATGTATATATATATATATATGTATATATATGTATATATGTATATATATATGTATATATATGTATATATATGTATATATATATGTATAATATATATATATATATATACTGTATATTTAAATATATATATATATATATATACATATATATATGTAAATATATATATGTAAATATATATATATATATATATGTATATATTTATAATATATATATATATATATATATATGTGTATATATATATATATATATATATAGAGAGAGAGAGAGAGAGAGAGAGAGAGAGAGAGAGAGAGAGAGGAGTTTGTATTATCGATGTAGCGAAAAGCTATGACGAAATATCTATTATAGATGGGCTTATTTGATACTTGGCCTTGCATCATAATTTTATATTTTTAGTCGTATCTAAAGATAAATCTTTTTACCGATATACTATCTAAGAAAAATGTTGCTTCTGGGAATTTTTAATCATTATATATTCTATCCAGTGGGTAGTAAATTTGCATATTAGATCATTATTTCGTAATTTTCATATATCATCATTTTGTAATTTTAAAAAATAACTATTATTCTCCTCATAAAACGCAATGTGTAGCTTTATGTTTACATTTTCCTACGAGTATCGACAGCAGTCTTCAGGCACTCAACCTTCTTCCAGCCAGGGACATCCCCCCCCCCCCTCTCCCTAATAACCTTCTTGTAATTAAGCTAAGGGAATGTACGTTGGTCGAAGTTATACCTCGGAACATAATGTCAATAAGTTTAAATCTTAAATTTTTTTTCTTTTATCAAACAGTGACGATAAATATTTTTGTAGCGTACAATGTGCCATTGTGAAATGAATGTATGTGATGACATTTTATCTTCATTTTTACTTGTTATAAAAAATTTTGTAATGAGTAAGAAAACTATGATAAAAAACACTGACCATATAAGTAATAGCAAATTTGTCTTAAATTCTTGGTTGATATGGTAGTTATGTGAAATTATCTTGTCTAGCTCATCTCTCACATAGAGGTAGAGTCACCCTACTGAAAGATTAAAACTGGTAGAGTTTTTCCTGTTCACCTTATGCTACGTCACTTTATTATGCAATTTACATATTTGAAGAGGAAATTGAGACCTTCTGAAATAGAACTGAAAAGAATTGTTCAAGATCTAGTTTATGAATCATTAATGATCTTACGTAAGGTCGCCTTGACACATGTAACTGAATTTTGTTCCATAGAAAATAAGTAATGCTTTTAGAATAATCATTTTGTTATATTATGTAGATGACGTAGAAATATAAACTCATAAAAACTTAAGAATTGTTAGGAATAAATAAAACTCTCATTACGTCATCTCCTTTGAAAACTATTTGTTATTAAGAGATTTTCGACACATGCCACTTGAAATGTTCTTGAAACTATGTTTGCGTATGACGTAGGGTCTTCTTCTAAGTCAAATGACTTGAAATTGACATATCTTACATTATTAAAAAAGAACAGTCCAGTCAGAGAGAAATATTGCTTTTTTGTATTTTCATGTAATATTTTCATAAGTATACACGACTGACTTACCTAAATAAAAGTAATTTCTGCAAACTTACTTCAAGAAAAAAAAATATATAAAAATATGATATAATTAAGAACAATATCGTGATATAAATTTGATGTAAATCATTTATGAAAAACTAATTTTCTAATAATAATGCCAGATCCATCTGACTCGTGTCTGTAGCATCATCGAAAATCACAGGCATTGTTCAAATGATAAACCTTGAATGCTATGTATTTTGTTTCATGAATGGTGATCTGTTGTTGATACAGAAAATGCCTCAAAAATATAATAGAAAACTTTTCATAATAGCAGTTGTAATAAAATTTTGCTAGTCTTCTCTTAGAATTATTATCAAATGGTCTTAAGACGTGACTGAGATAAAAACAAATCCAAGTTTTATTTGACCGCCAGTGTCAAAAGTTGGTATACTCGTGCCCCAGCTTCACCTGTTAATTGTCTTAGTTATTTCTCGTGACATTTAGATCTATTTGTAAAACATCTTAATATTAGGAAACATAGTCACTTCAATGAATAAACAGATTTATAGTTATTGCATCGACCGGCATTGGCTACGTCTTACCAGATAAAGCCACGTCGCCTAAACAGTACATCATCGGTTTCAAATTCAACCCAAACCGCATCTCCTCAAATTAATAGAAACTATAGCAATATCCATCAATGTCTGACTATACAGTATAAAATCTATTCATCCTAATAAACATAGAAATGTCTGCGTAACACCTCCCGAAATCTACCCGTGGCTCCCACTTGACACCAACATTCTGTTTCACTCAATCGAATAATCTAATGACTGATGCACTTTTAATGGCACATTGATATACCTGGCTGGTGTTGATGCAGAACTCTGGCTGTTGACTAAATGATATTTTAATTTTAACACAGACACACACACGCACGCACACACATATCACACACACACATATATATATATATATATATATACACACACGCACACGCACACACATATATATATATATATATTTATATATATGTGTGTATATGTGTATGTAAGTATATGTGTATGTATACACACACATTATCTTTTGTTGACTTCGTGTTCGTTCTACTTCTTTTGGTAAGACATGCTGTCTTGTAACGTCTAACAAACTATATACAAATAATAACTAAGAGAAAGACCCTTGACGCAAATATAAAAACTCTATTTTCGTAATCTCAAAGAATTTCAGGCAGTAATTTGTCCAATTTTGCTCGACGTAAAGTACTCCTAATTGACCTTTCACTGCTAAAGGAATCATTACACATTTTTTTTTTAAATTTCATTTTGCCACACTGACGAGATAATGTAAATACTGTTTTATATTGCTGATATTAAGGTTATTTCTCAAGAATGCTTCCAAGTGCTTTGAATTTAAACTTCTGTTTTACCTCCGTCTATTCTTCCATCTTGCTGTCCAACTTGTTTCAACTTTTATTCCATAATATAACAGCGAAGTTTTTCTCTCCATTCGTATCTCAGGCTGAAAGGCTTACACGATCCCTGCACCTGGCCTTGCAACTAAAATGTCAGTTTAGAGAGATATTTAGCTTCTTGAATATGCGAAACTGCATTTGGATAAGGTTACTGTCTAGTCTTATTGATGATCTATCAAAGGTACTAACTAATCCCTTGTAGGCAACTCGATTTACCGTGCAATTTTAATTTTTTTAGTGGAACGTTTTTGCCAATTGGATAATATTTTTAATTGTAAGGCATAGCAATGGTATGTTGGTGGGATTAAAAAGAAAATTTTTCTTATATTTAAAACTTCTATACTTGCATATAAGTACGATCTACTTTTGCTGTAGATACTATGCTTATATAACTGAAACATTTTATACGGTTTTATTTTTTAACTGATTCTAAACTGAGTTTAATATCTCCGTAGCATTTTTTAATCCTTCTATATGGTTTTAATGATTGATGATATTCATAGTTTTATAGATCTGTATTATTATCTCTCTCTCTCTCTCTCTCTCTCTCTCTCTCTCTCTCTCTCTCTCTCCACGAAACCCAGCCATGCACATGGATCCCCATTAACTACATAAAGCACACGGAGAATATATCAAGAGTAGCCTCTCCTCTGTATAAGACGTCGGGTGAATTAGGAGAGGCAATCTTCCGAAGAGCGGCTACCAGTCGCCGGAGCAATTTCACTTTAATAGAAACTGTCGTGATCGTGACGTGTACAGCGAATAATTCCTCTCTGTATCCGTTGGAACGTTGAGGGGTCAGCGGCTTTGAGCCCGGAACAGGTTACTCCGAATTCTTTTATATATGATTCTCGGTAGGATTAAGTCTGCTCGAATGAGCTTTCGTTCGTTGGTAAATTTTATTTATCTTTGAGTTTGTTCCAGCATTATTTCATATAACAAAATGTTAAAATACTTCTACGTAAAATTGCCGCTTTTGACTCACTTTAAAGGTAAAAGCAAATGGTCTAGAATATATAGTTTTTCCTTGTATACTATTTCACATAAGAAAGGGTTTCGAAACTTAAAGAGAAAATTACCTTTTTTTGTGCATGAAGAATTGGCTTCTTTAAATATGAGGACTGTATGAAAGAAATAAAAAGATTAAATTAGATGATAAATTATTTATTACAAACTAATAAGAACTCAATTACTCTACACTGACTTATCATCATGAAATCATAATAGGTTGAGAGAAAAGGTATGCTGAAAAATAGGTGACACAAGGTATAGGGAAGAGGTCTTCAGGAGTTGAAGTTAGCTAACTTTACCTTTATAGAATTACTGTGTAGATGTAAATGAAATAAAGGTTTGATTTTCATAGATTCATAGTTCGTAGGCTTTAAGGAAGATTGAGAGGGAAGGAAATGTGTATATGCGTAGAAGTGATGAAAAATTCAGCCTTTATAAATAAGAGACAGGTGTAAGCATTTTGAAGAAGATTAAACATACGGAAGTGATTATGTATGTATATAGTATATATACACACACATATATATATGTTTATATATATACACACACATATATATATATGTTTATATATATACACATGTATGTATGTAATTATTTGAATTAATGACTATGGTGACGATTATGGTGGGTGACTGTTCATTCGATTTCTTGGATCATGAGGGCAGAGCGACTTTGATATGTGGGGGCTTAATTTGATAAAAGGAAAATTACGAATATTACTGATAACTTATCATTCATATATATATATATATATATATATATATACATACATATGTACGTATATAGATAGATAGATAGATAGATAGATATAAGCTTACTTCCCTGCAACCCTTCCGATACTTTTTATTCCCTAGGGACGACCCACTACATTCCACTGAAGACTAAATACGGCTATTTACAGATTAAGTTGGCAAGGACGCAAT
Source organism: Palaemon carinicauda (assembly GCF_036898095.1). Taxonomy (NCBI): domain Eukaryota; kingdom Metazoa; phylum Arthropoda; class Malacostraca; order Decapoda; family Palaemonidae; genus Palaemon; species Palaemon carinicauda. The sequence continues at coordinate 25,932,850 of NC_090739.1, forward strand.
TAATCTTACTGTAGATGCACAAATAGCAGAATAACAGCGGTTCATTATTTCCACATTCCAGGCGAAATAACTCTCTGGAATGTATCAACAATAGCCCGCTGCGTTCCAGTCACTCTAAATACAGTACACACTTCCAAGTT
>NC_090739.1:25937989-25945489 GCF_036898095.1 Palaemon carinicauda
AAGAATATTTAGGAATGATTGCACAACAGACACATCGACACAGAACCCCAAATTAACTTGAATTTATAATTATTGATATTAAAATGAGGAATTGACTAACTATAAGTTCTTTATACGAATTGTCAAATTCTTCCTAGATTATCTGTTCCTATTTGAGCAATTTTATTTTTTTTCCACGGAACATAAAACAACCAGATAATTTCCGTCCACAGCTTAAGAAATCTCTACAGGATTACCACTAAGAAAATATAAAAATAATTCGCATTTCTGTCTTTACCTCACAGCAGATGTCTTTAGTCCTTTTGCCAAATGCTGTGGAATTATTCAGTGTTATATATCACGGTGAAAACATTTACCTTCGAGTAGAACTTTCTTTAGCAACTGGCACCCTCTAATTCACTCCGAGTCGTATGCAGTGAGAGATCTACTTATTTGAGAGGCAGAGCTTATGCTTTCCATGGTTTCATATGAGAGAGAGAGAGAGAGAGAGAGAGAGAGAGAGAGAGAGAGAGAGAGATTCTAGACTCGTCTCCTATAGCAGTCAAAGCCTAGTTTCAAACGCTCATAGTGCAGTTCATTCATACGTACATGCATATATGCTGTCAGTGTATGTGAGTGTAAATGATAAACAAGTAAGCAAACAAGATTTAGTAGCAAATATAACCACCATTGATATGTTGCTGTATTACATACCTTCTCAGACTTAGTATTCTTTGATATGACCTTCTACAACTGACTTTATTTTCAAATGAAGTATTTCATCGCTATAATTTACTGGATAATTTCTTGCGTGTTTAGTAAAATGGCAATAATGTGTATTAATGTATCTGCACGATCGATAATTATTTATTATTCTTTGTGTATCATATTTATGGGAAGAAGGATTCTAGATTATGTATCCTTTGTTATAAGGTTTCTTTAATCATATTCCGTTGAAATTATTTGCTTTTACTACTGAATGAATGTTATCTTGGTTTGACTAGTTAAAATTTATGTTTCATTGTGGAATAGATATTACATTAATTCTAAAATAAAGTTGAACTCAAATGAAACGAGAAAAATCCTATTTGTTAAAATAAATAGTCATTAAAACCTGTGGTATTATCTAACTGTATTACACCTACAAAGGGTACTTCTTGAAAACAGATGTCAGTTTGCAAGTGAATCTTGATTTAGCAATATCAATAGAATATAGAATATTTAGATTTATAACAAATTCATATAATAGAAAAATATCTATAAGTAAAGTTATTAAGGTGAAAATAAAACTAAGTGAGCATAATTGGACATAATCGATGTCCACATTCTTAAACACATTATCTCGTAATTACAAAGTTTACATTATCTAGAGTTGAATGCAAAGCGGAGAAATTCCTTGAGTGTGCAACATAATCAACAATATTGCTTTACATTGCGTTGTGGTGGCTGATGTGGTAACGACCCTGAATGGTGAACACCAGACTGGGATTCGCGTCCCGCTCAAACTTGTTAGTTTCTTTGGTCGGTGCAACCTCACCATCCTGGTGAGCTAAGGATGGGGAGTTTGTGGGAGCCTATAGGTGTATCTGCTGAGTGAACAGCAGCCATATGTTTATGTGGTAAGTCTCTAAGGAATTATCCTGCTCGATGGGGCAATGGCACTGTCCCTTTTCCCTGCCATTCATGAGCGACCTTTAAACCTTCAAACATACATAAGTAAAAAACCTCCCTTATTAATTATCACTCTCACGTGTGATTTCCCCATGGAATATGCTTCTTAATTACAGCCGTCAAATTCATTGGAAGATCATTTACGGTACTCGAAGATAATTAAACTTTCCCTCTGAACAAACACTTCTCCCACTAGTGATTTCCCTCTTCACTCCATAGAGGTAAATGCTAATGGCTCCTCGGGTTAACTTTCATCTTTCCAAGTCTGTTTGCATTCCTTCGGAACGATCCGGAGAGGAATTGGGAAAGACCTTCCAAAAACATCATCCTAAAATTCTTTACCTTAAATATTTTTCTTATTAGTAGTGTACCCGATCCGTCAAAAATTAAGTCTAAACATTTAGATCGATATTCGATATGCACGCACACGCGCATGTTCACATATTCAATTCATCCCATTCACGGGAGTTGTTGTTTCCCCGTGTACCTCTCGGGGGTACCACATCTCACCAGGGTATGACTGCTCTCTCTTCCCCTACCCAAGGGATCTGGAGAGACAGAGTAGTCATACGTTCGATGATGCCGCTGAGCGTGACAGGGAAGAAGCATTTATATGTATGTACACACACTATGACTTTCTTTCTAAGTTAGAGAAGAATAATTTTCCATGAATATTGATGCGCATTGTCTTATCATCGAAGATATTATTGAGTTAATGAAACAAAATGAAATACTTCTAAGTGAAGAATGAACCTTTTATAATCCTAACCAAAAATACTATCAGTTTATCAACAACCCGTTTGTGCTCTTTTAAATGATCTGCCTTATGACGTTCATTCAATACAAGAACAATTTATTGAATTGACTAATGATGCAGGTGCTAAACACATTTTCCGTGAAATGTACTGTACTGATTTTTGGACTGAAACGGCACAGTCAAATTCAGTTGTTGCAAAGATGGCTCTAAAAGTGTTGATTCCATCTCCATGAGGGCGAGTCATCGTTTTCTACACTACTTACCATTAAAATAAAATTCCTGATTAGATGCAACAAGGAGATGAGAGTTGCAATGGCCAAAGCAAAGGCATATCTATGAGAATTGGTTCTGGCCAAGGAAATGCACGCATCCCATTGACCGTACGCTGCTTTAAAAAAAAAAAAAAAAAAAAAAAAAAAAAAAAAAAAAAAAAAAAAAAAACGGTAAGACTCCCGGAATAACTGTTGAAAACGGATATATTGACTTTAAGGAGTGATATTAATTATTACTCTCACCAACCCGTAAAAGATAATAACAAATTAAGGTAAAATTACGGTCGCCTGTATTTTACTGAAATACGGCTGAGAACGGTATATTTTTACGAAGAATTTCTGAATAAAATTAATTTTTTTTTTTAACATTGTACATTTGATAACTAAGGTTACCAATTTCTGATTATATCTGTTTTGGACAAAAAAAATTTTTTTTGTTCCTTATAGGTAACCTTTTCTCAATAATTGATTGATGGCCGAATGAAAATAAAATTTTCGTGTCAGCAAATTAAGTACCTTAATATTACCATTTTCTGCATAAAGGCTGTAATTGTTTATAAAAAAAAAAAAAAAAAATGTTTCAGTTATTGTACGGTATATTTTGTAATTTTGATTATAATCGATTTAAGAAAAGGTGCGCCGATCAATCTAAAACATGTAAAGAGACTGAAACAAAAAATCTCACAATAGTTTGAGAACCACTGATTTAGACCATGGTGAATAATCTGGATTTTCTCAACTCGTCTATGAAATCCTCAATATTGGGACGAATTTACGCGGAAAGCAGTTGAATAACATTCTATTTATAATTCTGGTCTGCAAGAATGTGGAGTTTAACATTTGAAGTAACACTTTAAAGCCAAACAACTGTAATGACCTTCTAAGCATTTGGGGGTTATGTAAAAGTTAAAATACTTTTGTGTGAGTACAGTTCCCTCTAACATAGCTCTGATAAAGTTTGAAAATTAATAGACTTTGTATTTGACTTTTAATCTATTTCTTGGTATCTAATTTCAATTGAATCTCATTTCTATATTACGTAAAATACCGAATTTGTTTCGTTGGGGGGGGGGGGGGGGCTGAGATGATCTCTGATAAGATACTAAAAATGAAAATAAAGCTTTTATATATTTAACAACTGGGGAATATGACTAAGACACTCCAGTAACTCAAATTGTTAATGAAAATTATTATCAAAGCATCAGTATTTACTGAAAATAAGGTTGTGGAATTAATTCAAAAATAAAACGCTGACAAATCCAATTCCTGAAAAGAATTACCAATGAACTACAAAGTTTTTAGAGCATTACTATATATCTCAGACCAAAACGGATAGATACAAATAAAAATCCTGAAAGAATAGAAGAATATATATATATATATATATATATGTGTGTGTGTGTGTATATATATGTGTATATATATATATATATATATATAGAGAGAGAGAGAGAGAGAGAGAGAGAGAGAGAGAGAGAGTGTTGATGTCATGGTCTGTAATTCTACAGATACAGGAGGGAAAGGGTAAGGCAGCCGCCGCCGCCGCGTGAGAATACATTCCCTAATCCTTGTAACAGAATACTTGATGACTTTCCAGAGGCTGTAATTTGCATAATTATTCCTTTCACTGCGCATGGTATTGCTCGTTGGTCAGAACCCTTTCATGTAACCAAAATAGAATCAGGATTCTCTCTCTCTCTCTCTCATCTCTCTCTCTCTCTCTCTCTCTCTATATATATATATATTATATATGTATATATATATATATATATATACATATATATATATATATATATATATGTCTATGTATATATATATACTTATATTTATATTTATATTTATATTTATATTGATAGATATATACACACACAAACACACGGATCTTTTTCCTTTGTTACACATACACTGAATAGTCTGGCCTATTCATTACACATTCTTCTCTTTCCCAGCATACACTTGAGAATACTAAGCTAACTGAACAATTCATCTTCGCTCAAGGGGTTAACTATTGCACTGCAATTGTTCGTTCGGTGTTTACTTTCCTCTCGGAAAGGGTAAAAGAAACTCTTTAGCTATGTTAAGCAGCTCTTCCAAGAGAAGGATACTCCAAAATCAAACCATTGTTCTCTAGTCGTAGATAGTGCCGTAGCCTCTGTACTATTGTCTTCCACTGTCTTGTTTGATGGGACACAAGAACGCACAATTCTATCCGTTTTCTCTTCCTCTTTTTTTTTCTTCTTTTTTTCAAACTTTGTGTTGGACAGGTTTAATTGAGGGCCCATGGAATGCCTTATGGTTTATCAAGAAGTTGCCTTCCTCTCTTTTATATATTTTCCATACCATCATTACTGCCCTCCTTACATTTTAAGTGGCTATCCTGTTTTTATTGTCAATATTGTCAAGTCTTTTTTTCAAATAGCATAAGCTTTCAATTCTTTTTATGATTGTAAATATTGAGAAAAATCCAGGACCAGTGCGTGTTAGACTTAGCCAGTCTCGTTTAATGTATTGCAGTATAGATGGACTGCATGACAACATTAGAGACCCTGCAGCTGCCTCTAGAGAGTATGACATTCTGTTATTCTCAGAAACTTTGGTTTCTCAAGTGAGGTACTCGCCTGAGCTCCTTATTTCAGGCTTTTAGTAACCTATAATTTTAAAACGGGATGCCGTTCTAAGGGCAAGGGCAATGGGGGTTTATATTAGGACTGAGTATCCTGGTCTCATAATTTATGCTATGAATGTGGATATCTTGAGATTCGAGTCATAAAAGCTTATGACAGGCTTAACAGCTTTTATTTGTGTTTCATCTATCGGAAGCCTGACTTGGATGACTCTATCTTCGATCGACATCTTATCATTATGACTAAGATACAAGAAAATGATAAAAAGGCCTGTTGTGTGCTTGTTGGGGATTCACTGTTTACCTTACTCCATAGGGAGTGGTTAAATTCTGTTTTTTCCGTCTTTGCCTTTGAATCAGGCTGTGAGCATATTATAGTGAACCTACTCACATGCCTTGCAACTGCTTTGACCTAGTATACATTGACTCCCCTGGTGTTATAGTGAGTTGGAACATCTGATCATGGCTTAATTTAGTTAGTAATTTTGTCTGAGCAGCCTGTCCCTGGTATGTCATACTCACGTAAGATATATATAAAATTTCAGTCAGACTGGAATAACATTTTAAGTGATATTTTGAATTGGTTACAGTTGTATGAAAGTGTTGAGCTTGTTGTTTTCTTGAATGAGAATCTGGTCAACATAATTGATAGGAGTATCAACTCTCCTGTGTTAGAATAATGAGTGAAAGACAAACTGGTTCATTGATGATTATAGATGCATTTATTTGGAGATACAGGAGGTTATCATCTTTGTAAAGGTAAATTTATGTGGAGAAACAGGTTTATCATCTTTGTAAAGGTAATAATTCAGGTTGACTTGGAATAACTGCTATACTCAGCCAAGAGCTATAGGTCAGAGTTTATGCTTCAACTGAAAAGTAATACAATTGAACCGTGAAAGAAATCCTTCTGGTATAACCCAGGAGCATGAATGGTGGGCCATCCTTAGATCTCCACTTTTTGGTGTTGACGTACCAATTCCTCTTTTACTTAAACTAGATGACTCTATCACTCGCTGAACAAAGGAAAGGCAACCATTTTGGCTGATGCGTTTGACAGTAAACAAAGTAATGAAAAACTTGATCTTTTTCATTGCTGTTTTCTTGTGGTGAAGCTAAAAAGTCTAGCTTTTCAGTTCCGTGAAGTTAAAACAAGAAGTTTTATTGCAGCTGTGACTAGATTGTGGAATGATCTTCCGAAGAAGCAGTTGAATCGGTGGAACTTTAGAAGTTCAAACTTACAACGAATATTTTTTTTTTATTGAACAGGTTGCCTTAAGTCTTTCTTTATAGGTTATTTTTGACAATCTAGTTTAACTTTATTACTGATCTTAAGGTAGTTTAAATTTTTTACTCATTACTTCTCATATATAGTTTATTTGTTTCATTTACTCACTAGGTTACATTTCCTGTTTTAGCCCTTGGCGTAGCTAATAACAACAGCAACAACAACAATAATAATAATAATAATAATAATAATAATAATAATAATAATAATAATTATTATTATTATTATTATTATTATTATTATTATTATTATTATTATTATTATTATTATTATTATTATTATTGTTCTAATTTCTACAATTTTAAGATGTCTCAATTTCAAAAATATCCACAATGATCCACGAAAATTAAAATCCAGAGATTCTGTTGTAGAAGCAGCTTCTCAAATCCCCACCAGCAAAGAAAAAAAAAACATTGCCCATCGAAATCCCTTTAACAGAGAACAATTTCGTCGTGTATTACCAAATATCACAGCGAAGGACAGCCTTGCCTAATCGAACCGCATATTCGATTATTCAGCCTATCAAATGTTATTATGTACCATTACATAACCCGAGAACGCCATTGATGGGGCTCTCAAAGGCCTCGGTATATGCCGAACATCAATCATGCACTTCGCGTTATATCCGGGTCGTGAAACGCCTCAGGCAATTTAGAAAATCTGTGGATGAAATGTCATCAGCCTCGATACAATGGGAGTTTGATCCGTTTATCTTTTTTCATTTGATTTAGGATTCCATATTGAACTTAATGAGAGAGCCCCCGTTATAGATCAAGGTTTCGTTCCCCTTGCTTTGATACATGATCCAAGGCTTTGCAGGTTATTTTGGGATCCAATTAGCTTCTATTGATAGAGAGAATATGATGACATTAGGACTTATTGCGTTGATCAGAGTTGACCGATATCTTGG
>NC_090739.1:25950489-25957989 GCF_036898095.1 Palaemon carinicauda
TATACATATGTATATATATACATATATATATATATATATATATATATATATATATATATATATATATATATATATATATATATATATATATATATATGTTGTAAATTTTAAGTTACGTTATGTCTATATATAACTTGGCCCATTGCATAAGCGTGATGATTTGATTGAATTAAAAAATTAAAGACGAAACAAAGTTAAGTGTGAAAAAATAAAAAGTCCTTTGTTTTAACATTTATTGATTAATTTATAAAGAACTGAAGAGACTATCTTTATTATAGAATGAAGCAATATTTTGACCTGAGTCATGTTTTCAGCTCCACAAGTCTTATCATTTCAAAGAATGTATTTACGAGAAAATATTCGTGACATCTACATAAATTCATTGTTGCGAAAATTTAACATTTGTTGCCTCTAAAAGCACAGGCAGAACGAATTGTATTCTATTTTTCAATATTTGTGAACAGATGTAAATAGACATTTTATTTTGATACTACCTTAAATCAAAATTAAGCTGCTTTACTCTTCCAACTAATCTACTTTCGAGTGAAAGATTTTGAGAGCTCTTTTTTATTTGTTTCGCAATTTTTTAAAGGTGATAAATCAGTATTCAAACATTTACATATTAATTAATTACTGGTGCAACCTTTTCTTTTAAGATAGTAGAACAGTTTACCATTCAATAATCATTTATTTCAGTGTAAATTAAAATCAAATAAACAATATTTAAAATGCTGGAGTAAAAGATAAATAATTAACATTTCGTTTTCATTTCTTAGTTTACATCAGGTAAGACTTGAAAACATAAGAAGTGGAACCTTTAACAAATTGCTAGGGCTTTTTGGAAAACAGATACATAAAACATTTACCGAATCAAAAACACGAAGTGTGTGACTTTACCTAACGTGTTGCTTCATTTTTTTCCATAGCAAATAAGTAAACTGTAAATATATCATTAAAGATGCAACGAAGAGTAATTATATTTATTGTAAAATAAGAGTAAAGTGCCCTCCATTGAGTTAATGTTCTTGTTTTCAGCTGTATTATAAAGCATTGGATTTAGTGGGGCCTATCACCAAGCAATACACATTAACATTATAATCAAATAAAGACGGTTGTCATCATAATCATCATCTCCTCTTACGCCTATTGACGCAAAGGGCCTAGGTTAGATTTCGTCAGTCGTCTCTATCTTGAGCTTTTAATTCAATACTTCTCCATTCATCATTTACTTAACACTTCATAGTCTTCAGCCATGTAGGCCTGGGTCTTCCAACTTTTCTAGTGCCTTGTGGAGCCCAGCTGAACGTTTGCTTAACTAATCTCTCTGGGGGGGGGGGGGGGGGGGTTGCGAAGAGCATGCCCAAACCATCTCCATCTACCCCTTATCATGATCTCATCCACATATGGCACTCGAGTAATCTCTCTTATAGTTTCATTTCTAATCCTGTCCTGCCATTTAACTCCTAATATCCTTCTGAGGGCTTTGTTCTCAAATCTACTAAATCTATTGAAGATTGTTTCATTGTCATACCATGACTCGTATGCATAGAGTAACAATTTCTTAGATTGCTTTATAACCCACTGATGTCTATAATCTCCTAGTCAGTAAGTCTATTCTTTTATGTAAGCCATGTAAACTTTTTATTTATCCATAACCCTTTCACTAAACATATGTTTTCATTTGATTTCCTTTTGGTACGTAATAATGCATAAATCCTGAGAACAACAGGAAAAAAATTATGCGTAAATCCTAGGAACAACAGCAGTAGCTGTGCAACATACCAAGATTTTTAGTCAATAAATTCGGAGTTGTCGGTACTCACCATTTTTTTTTTAAAGTTCTATAACATTAAAAACAAGTTTACATACAATGCTTTCATCTTCGTGCTTTAGCATTTATTATTATTATTATTATTATTATTATTATTATTACTTATATTATTATTATTATTATTATTCAAATATCTTTAGTAACAATATTTTTTCCTTTTTTTTTAATCCTAAAAAATTTGAAGCTCCTACCAACAACTTCCATTCTAATTACTTTTCACGAATTTTCTTAACAAATTGATAATTCACACTCAAATGATACTCATTGCCAATCATACTTGGCAAGAAAAACCCTTGCACTCCCCAAGCATTTATTCATAACACAACTCCCTCTAATTGTCCATTGCATCATCGATCATCACATGGAACGTTCTTGTTATTTGTTGTTTACGTTAGCAATAATTCCTCATTTATGTATATCGGCATTGGAACATTATTCCTCCATTTCATCTCTCTCAGGTGTATATCAAGTTTATCTATAGTCAAATTATATTCCTCCACTTTAAACATTTCGTTAATAAAACGTTCATTGAACATTGAACAGTATCGGTCGTTAATTTCAATTTTTGTTTCATGTTAAGTGCTCCCAGAACAATACACAGCCGGTTATCCAGCAAACGTTCGGTGAATGATATGAGCCGTTATTCCAACTAGATTCGCGTTATGTGTTCCATAATCTCTAGCGATAACTTACTGAAAAGATTCCTTCATCTTAATCATAGAGTTGAGGGGTAAACAAAACAATTGACTGGAATACGAACATCCCCTTCCAATTATGGAGGATAGAAGTCCTTCTTCTTCTTCCGGTTCGTCTTTATGAATTTACATGGAAAAGGGAAGGGAACAAAATGCCAAGAGAAGAGTAGATATTACTTGTATTTCTGCAAATGATATTGAGAGTTTAACCCATTACCATTTTGAGATTGAAATTAATGGTGAGATTCTTAAGAAAAAAACGAGAAAATTAAAGTCTCAGAAAGTTTTCAAATTCATTAGCAGGATAAAAAAGTGAAAATAAATCTATTTAAAAGAGCAAGTATTTATTATATAGCAATCTATATAGAATAAAAAAAAAGGATTCTTAGTACACAACGTGGGACATACAAATATTCTATTTGAGACCTAATAGTTAGGAAATGATGATATGGGTCAATATTTCAACAGATTGTAGTAACACACACACACACTCTCTCTCTCTCTCTCTCTCTCTCTCTCTCTCTCTCTCTCTCTCTCTCTCTCTCTCTCTCTCAGAAGCTTATGTTATAGGGTAAAAAATAAATGTTCTGTTCTTTTAACTTTTTTTAATTACTTATGGCTCTACGTTACAATTATCCTTTTAGTAAATGCCACTACACAGTATTGAAAATAACATGAAATTCTTCCTACGGAACGTAAGGTCATATTTAAGCATACTTTACTGGCTGATGTAAATCAGTTTTATAGTGAAAGAAATTCAAAATCAAACTAATTTTCTGGAAAAAATCATAACATTATCATAAAAATTATCAAAATGATTAACATACTTATACATTAGTTTATGCAAGTTCAAATTTTCATGATATCGTTAGATTAACGAGTTATTGATTATATCTAAGTCACTCTTCATACGCAAGTCACTCATTCAACTTCAATACGAGGAAGAAAGCGTAATGCAACTTGCGTCATCTGCATAATTATGCAAGATTTCTCTAATACGCATCGTCATTGGGGAGAATTGGAACTATACTGATACGCATGACATTACCAGGTTTTTGTTATTTGATATTTTTGAGGGAATTACATAATGTCATTGTCTACAGCTTAAGTCTTATGCATGAGATTCGTCAGACCTAATGTCCGACCATACTTACATAAAATCTCGAAGTCGATTTTCACATGCGGCTTTAAGTTAAAGATATTAAAACATTAAATACTATCACCATAACAGACATGTCTCTTGATATAAACCCTTTAAAAACAAATTATCATTTATATTAAAGTAGTATATGCGACCCGCCAAACTGAAGGCGAATGATTTAGATATAGATATGTACACAATTACACGCACAATAGATTGAACCCTTCTCACTCCCTCCCCCTTTCCTAACTATAAAAGTGTTACTGCCCCTACCCGGGGGACGGAGAGAGACCGAGTAGTGATATGTTTGACAATGCCGCTCATCGTGACTTGAGTATATATATATATATATATATATATATATATATATATATATATATGTGTGTGTATATATATATATATATATATATATATATATATATATATATATATATATATATATATTTATATATATGCTGTACATTATATATTCGCATATATATCCATATATATGTATATATATATATATATATATATATATATATATATATATATATATATATATATATATATATATATATGTATGTATGTATACATTTATGTGTGTATATATTGTATATATATACAGATATATATATATATATATATATATATATATATATATATATATATATATATATATATATATATATATATATATATATATATATATTGCCAAGAACTTGGTCTGTATTATATACGGAGATTCATGAATAAACAGAGATTTTCATTAAGAAAGCTCCTAAAAACGGATTAATTTCCCTTCCTCTACAAGAGCGCTAGATTAAAATCGTTAATAAAACCGCTGTGTCATTAATATTAATTTCAGGCATAAGCTACGCTTTATATATTATGAAAGAATTTTTATTAAAAAGCCTTTAGCAGTAAGTATTAAATTTCATTAGTCTTAAAAAAAGTCTTTAAGAACAAAATTTGGTCATTATAATAATTTGAATTAATAACATCAACGGGTTGTGGTGGCCTATTGGAAGCATCCTTGCTTGGTGATCTGCCGAACTGGGGCTCGAGTCCCGCTCAAGCTCTATAGTTTTTTGTAGTTTCTGCAACTTCACCATCCATGTGAGCTATGGATGGGGCTTCGGGGGAGGACTATAGGTCTACCTGCGGAGTCATTAGTAACCATTGTTTGGCCCCTCCCTGGTTCTATCTGGGGGGGGGGGGGAGGATGTGACGGCCGAGAGTAGGTTATGACACAAAGGCGGGATGCAATCAACTGAGTAACTTTATTAAAGAACACTCTCCTTTATATACAAAACCTCAAGGCAACAGGAATTTTCATGTTCGAGAAACAGACAATGTTAGAGAGGAAAAACGCAGACATGTTTATTCTGGTTCTTTTTAGTGCGAGGGAAGAGCGCAGATACAAGCATAATATATACAAAATAATTTATGTACGATCGTGTGACACACGGTTGGTACAAGGATTAGGCGCTGATCATATATGTATATAGTTAGTCTCTAGGCATTGTCCTGTTAGCTAAGGCATTGTCACTTTCCCCTTGCCATTCATGACCGGCCTTTAAAACCTTTAAAACAATGACCTTTTTCGTGTATCCTTTTGGTGCCCATCACATTTTTGACACTTTCCAGTTCACTAGCTTTGGCCAACGTTTGTTATGTTGTTTTTCAAACCTGATATGAAAAGTAATATCGTCAGACTCTTTCACCTTGCAAATATTTTGCAATTTTTTTTTTTTTTTTTTTTTTTTTTTTTTTGGAACATGATGTGACACCATCATGTCAATACTAAAAGGGAAAGACAGACTGATACAAATATCGTTCTCTATATTGATTTTTGTTTTCCTATAAAACTCACGTTTATTGAAATGTCGTTACTCTGTATTTTTTCCTTATAAAACAAACGATTACTCAAAGCACTAGCTCACAAAGCATTATTAGTACCTTGCAAATGTAACAAGAAACTCCTAATATGCTTTATTCTGGGTACATTTTCTTATCAATTTTTCCCATTTTGTTTTTCAAATTACTTAACGACGAAAACTAAAATACGAGTGAATATTTTCCTATATACAAGAGCTTCGGTTGTATAATTCTCCAGGCAATAAACACAAGTTTATCGATGATGTAGCCGAGGGTAGAATCTTCAATCTACTAGCGTCATTTGGGATTCTCTCACCAAAGGAACTATCGAATATTCATAGACTAAAGTGATTGATAGAGAAGGATCGTTGTTCAAACGTAGAAGTTCTATTCCTGTTTTTGAAGTTATGAATAGAGAAGTTCTTTTCGTATATTTACTTAATGTTTTTGTTGCTTTATTACTATTATCATTAGACGAAGTAATAAGTATGATTATATTAGTATTTGTATTATTTACACTTGTAGTATCATTAGTATTTTAATTTCATATATCTGAACATAAACTTGTTTATTTAATGTCTTTCACATATTGTTTATAACTCTTTACTACTCGAGTTCTCTGTTTGATTAATTCTAGTCTTGAAAAAATAGTCGGAGGTATAGAATTACATTTAAAAGGACTTTAGTAATACTGTACGACCTTCGGATAGAATTACCCTTCTTATTTTGTTTTTTAGATAAAAGTCAAAACACTATTGACATTTAATGAACTCTCTCTCTCTCTCTCTCTCTCTCTCTCTCTCTCTCTCTCTCTCTCTCTCTCTCTCTCTCTCTCTCTCTCTCTCTCTCACACTTCAGCGTATCTCTTGATTACTATAGTAAAAATGTAAAAGTTTAATTTTACTTCTCTTGGTTAGATATAAGGCCCCAAACACAAAAGGCATTCCTTGAACAGTGTGTATGCGTATGTCATAGTCTCTCTTATCGCATTTTCTAGTTTTCAACTTTTGAATAAAAATCAAACTAAAATAAATCTGTAACTTCCATGACAATGAAAAAATAAATCCAATAAACCGCATCTTTCCCAGCAGCAATTTTCCTCTATTCCCAGAGGCGTCCTGATCAGACCGACAAAAGGCTATCCGGGAGATTAAGAAATACATCAAATATAACGTGATGAAATAATATTAGGTCTGCCTTTCCACAGCATCGATCGCTGTCAATCAAGAGATAGGATCTCTTTGTGAACGAGATTCATTGTTTTGTCATGTGGACTCAATTCCTGGATTGGGTTTTTCCTTCCCGAGTCTGAACATCCGTGAACAAGTCCACCACCTTCCAAATGCAACGCGTAATAAATTGGATTCTTTGTGATAAATAAATGGGGCCTTTTGATTTAGTTTTGTTTTCATTGGTTTATTCTCTTATTCTTTTATTCATCTATTTTTAATGGTCCAATTTCATTTCATTACCCATCGATTATTATGTTGATTTAGATTACTTTTCTTTTCATCATGTTGATATAAATTTTCACTAATTTTATATATTCTTTATTTATTCTCTTCCTATATTCTCAATGTTTCTGTTTGGTTGCTAATAATGTTTGGAATTCAAAAGTATCGTTTCAAATAAAGATTTATATAATTATTATCATTTGATAGTATGGATACATTATACGTGTACAAAGAAATCAAATTCAATCAATTTTACAGTTATTATTTGCCCTTTTATATATCTTTCCATGCTTTAACCAAATTCTCTATCAACAATAGTTAACCTTCAGGATAAGTATTTCATCATTTTGATTAATCTTATGCATTAGAGAAATAGTTAACATGAAATTATAAAGTAAGTAAATATTTGAGAAACCAAGTACAGTTGGACACAGGAATTCTTGGTACACCTCGTTCTAAGGAAGTGCACACTATAAAACCCTGACTGCGCTGCTAATTCCAATTTGTAGGCCAGCCCAC
>NC_090739.1:25962989-25965489 GCF_036898095.1 Palaemon carinicauda
TAATCCGTGTAATCCATTTTGACGGTTTCTCATCTCAAATATTCATCGTCTTTCCCGAAGTTTATCTTTCCCTCAGACGCTAGCAAATCCGACGACTGGTCGGTTTGTCTACTCTTCATTAAAATTTCAACCATTTTCCTATTCTCCTTAATGGAAATTTGTAACTCTTTTCATATAACTTTTACTTCATTTGATTATACTATATTTCTTATTAGACATCTTTTGTTATTTATTCTTTATTTCTCCATTTATTTTTCGCAGTTGCAGCCCTTGAGAGTGTACCATTTAGCTTTTCCACCATTAGTTGCAAATTAGCTAGTAAGAATAACATGAGTAGTTTGGTCATAACACATGTATATCTTCCACAACTTTATGGTTATAAAAAAAAAAAAAAAAAAAAAAAAAACAAGAAAAATAATTCCCTTCCTATGTAAAAACTCTTTTGACGAAAGGGTGCAAGTATTTTGGATATACAAAAGTATAATGATTCCTCTTTCTAGGTAAGAGGTGTGTTTTATATTTGCTTTGCAATGGCTATATATAGTTCCCGTGACTCCTGAATAATACGTAAAAGAGACAAAAGGTGTGATTTTCCAAGAATTTGGGGATCGTTATCTTTTTTTAAAGTCTATAACTACCTATTCTATACCTGGAAAAATTTCCAGAAGGGGAAAAATGTCTATGGGGGACATTACGTAATTTGAAATAAATTGCCTGAAGCTAAATTATGCTTCAGTAAGAAAGAAAGAAAGGGAATATTACAGATGATTTTGATGCTTTTGTAAAAAAAGAAAAAAAAAACATTTCTCGAAATTAAGATCAAAATCAAGAGGATTAAATAACATTTTAAAATATACTGAAGTATTTCAGATTTTTTAATGATGTCAACGAATAAAAAAAGAGTTATATTTGTCATATGAGTTTAGAGTATCCGACCAAGATACAAATAATTACTAAGTGACGTAGACTCCTTAAGAAAAAACGAACCCCTTTTATGGAGGAAACATAACGTGTATCTTATAAAGTTCTTTCCGAAATGAAAAGTATCAACTACAGTCCGTTGAGTGTTAAGTGATTAAATTAAATTCCTTGTATGGGACATCAAGCACTTCGTAACTGGTTACCACTTTTCGTAACCCCTTTTTAGACTGTTTGGCCATCACAAGCTCCGAAAAAGAACGTGCCTTATAGCAACGTTTTAGTATTAGAGTAATATGAGGAAAATAACTAGAATGTACTCTCTCTCTCTCTCTCTCTCTCTCTCTCTCTCTCTCTCTCTCTCTCTCTCTCTCTCTCTCTCTCTCTTCCTAGGGCATACAATGTACTATTAGATATCTATATTTCACAACAGATCTGTTTCGAGGATAGAATCCCAGATAGCATTCTTCCCACCCTTATCAATTTGTGGGTTAATTTCCCATTTTTCCCTTCCACAAAAGTGACAAAGGAATGCGAATGAGAGAAATACCTTCAACTTGCTAGTTTACTGATTTAAATTTCAATTCGGCATAAGTGAAAGTGGACCGTGTGGACGAATAGCGCTGGCCTATTCCGATCCGGCAAAAGGTGTTAATGAAATTAGTTCCGAATGCGAATTGTTCTATTGCAGATTCTGTTTTGAAGGTTTGATAACAGTTCCGTCATATTTGCATAACAATTTAAATGCGACAAAAAATACAGCACCGCCGTTTCCCGTCCAGCTTTGGGATTGGTTTATTATGCTAATTTTTTAAGTCGTGCTTGATATCCGGAGCAGTACGTTCGTATCTCGTGGGAAGTAATTGAGGAATTGATTGTTGAAGTCAAAACAGTCAACATTATTGAATATTGCATTAGATTAGAGAGATTTTCAATGCTTTTTCTATTACATTTATATATATATATATATATATATATATATATAAATGTTATATGGATTTATATACAATAAATGTGTATATATGTATATATATATATATATATATATATATATATATATATATATATACATATGTATATATACACACATATATATATATATATATATATATATATATATACAGTATATATATATATATATACATATATATATATATATATATATATATATATATTAGAATATCCAGATACTATCTTTTTGTATTAATATTCTTCCAGATACCTGAAGATGTAAGGGATTAAGTAGGCTATACTTATCTCTCCAACCTTTGTTCTGATATTAATAAGAGAATTTTTGCCTCAGAAAAGGGAGAGAGAGAGAGAGAGAGAGAGAGAGAGAGAGAGAGAGAGAGAGAGAGAGACGTAATTAAGTTAGAGGAGGGAATTTAAAATAGCGAATAAACTCATAAACATTTAATTAATGGAAATTTAAAACAGATATGTTTATTCACGAGATACAGACGAGAGGGAAAATGTACATTCCTATTTAGATCAAATGTAACACAACATATTAATGTTTACAAGGTTGGAAATTGCTTTTATATAGAGGTATAAAACAGTTAAAAATTATCATAAACATAAC
>NC_090739.1:25972989-25977989 GCF_036898095.1 Palaemon carinicauda
AGGTTCTGTATGTGTGAATCTTCTTATATATTTACAGTAGAATAAATCTTATTCTTGTTTTTCCTGTTCATGTTTACCAGTTTCCTTTTTGCCTCCATTGAAATGGCGTAAAAATTTGTACTGGAAAAAACTATTTGGAAATTTATAGTGTTGTCTAATCTAATAGGATTAAATGATTGACAGCTGTTCCAATAACGTCCATCAACAGTGAAACTTTAAAAAGGGTTTTGTCCGTTTCCAATTAGAGAGAGAGAGAGAGAGAGAGAGAGAGAGAGAGAGAGAGAGAGAGAGAGAGAGAGAGAGAGAGAGAGAGAGAGAGAGAGATGACAAGATAAGCTGAAGGATGATATGGAGAGAAGTTTGGTGGAAGAGGATGCCTTTGATAGAAAGGATTGGAGAGGGCGCATCAGGCAACCGACCCTTTAATATAGGGATAGCGGTGGAAAAGAAGAGAGAGAGAGAGAGAGAGAGAGAGAGAGAGAGAGAGAGAGAGAGAGAGAGAGAGAGAGAGAGAGACCGACCATTTTTGGATGTGCAAACATTAATCACATACGAATATACTGTCAATTATGCTTCCTGATTAAAGACAAAAATCACATGAATATACAACCCTACCCGTTTGTAGCACAACCTGAAAGCCTCGCGTGTCCCCAAAGCATAAATCGTTTAGAAAAGAGCCATAACATTATCCTTAGCATCGGCGATGTCTTCCTGGGCTTTAGACATTCGCCGAAGCGTGTCTATGTGAGGTAGACCAAACATTCCCTCAGGATCAGAAAAGTTAAATAGGCAATTTTTTGAGTCTGCTGCGAAATATGAGGTTTCTTTTTGCGTTGCATAATCTTTATAACACAACTGTTTCAACTGCCTCTGTAGCTTTGGTGGTCCATACGCATTTATACGCACACGCAGACGCACACACACACAAACATATATATATATATATATGAATATATATATATATATATATATATATATATATATATATATATATATGTGTGTGTGTGTAAGTGTGCGTACATAGAAATATATATATATATATATATATATATATATATATATATATATATATATATATATACGTGTGCGTGTATGCACAAGTATGTGTACATAGAAATATATATATATATATATATATATATATATATATATATATATATATATGTGTGTGTGTGTGTGTGTGTACGTGTGCGTATAAATGCGTATGAACCACCAAATATATATACACTTATATATATATAAATATTTTTATATATATATATATATATATATATATATATACTATAGGCCTACTGTATATATCTCTGTGCGTACATATATCTTGAGTATTTTATTTGTTGTGTTTAATCATGATTATACCTAATTTGAAATATTGATTTTTTTTGTGGACCTAGAAAATTGAATTGAAAATAGATTTATGACGTAAAAAGATCATAAATTAAGAAATGATATAGAATTAACATGCTAATAAAGGTAGTATATAAATTTTTACTGATTTACTTATTTAATTTAATACATATTCCAATTCAACGCATACACTGATATCTATTTCACTATTCATTTATAATGTTTTAAACTATAGTTTATAAGTTTAATGAAAGTAAAATAAATCAGAAAAAAAATATACATAGGAACGTCGTAATTCCTTACCTGAAAAGGACTTGACAACAGGTAAGACTTTAATCAGAGATCCGTTGTTATCTCAGTAAACAAGCGGAACTGTGACTTATGCACGAGAAACTCATGTGGAACAGACATGTTGCATGTCAACATTGTTACTGACATTATGTCTGTCGGTTTAGTGATCTCTTTTTTTCTTCTTCTTCTGTTTTTTTTTGTCTATTTGTTGAGGAAAATTGGTTGGAATGTTGTAAGACTTTTTTTTGTTTTTGTTTTTTTTTTACGTTTCTTTTCCTTTTTTTTTTTTTTTTAGTTTTTTAGTTGAATTTCTACTTAATGTCGTTGACGACACATGACAAATGTTATGAAGTTCACTTTTACCGTCATTAATTATTTGTAAATATTAGAAAATTACATATTTATGGAATTGAAGATTTATTGTTTTATATTGTTCAACAACCTTGGAACACAAAACGACGATAGGCTGTAGAAGTTATTATAAAGTATTTTTCAAATAAACTCATATATATATATATATATATATATATATATATATATGTATATATATACAGTATATACATATATATATATATATATATATATATATATATATACACATACATACATATACATAAATGTACATATATCTATATATTATACTGTATATATATATATATATATATATATATATATATATATATATATATGCGTGTATGTATATGTAGTTATATACTGTATATATAAATCAATAAATCAGTCCTCTGAAGAAGTATCACGAAACTAGTCAGGACTTAATCGTATATTTCGTATTTTTATTTTCCCTGTGGTTCTTATGCATATATATATATATATATATATATATATATATATATATATATATATATATAGTATATATATATGTGTGTATATATGCCATCAGCTTAATAAAACATAAAGCACACTAACCTTTATCGAAGAAGTTTAGTACAATGCCAGAAACAAAAACAAAAATTCAGGATAAATAAAGAATAAATCGAAATCGAAGAAAGAAAACAATAGGCAATCAAGCCGAGAAAAAAGACGATAAAAGAATATGCATATAGAAAGACCTATCAGACTGGAAAGGGAGAGAAGCACAGAAAACGGTTAAAAATACATAGTAAAATACATCCGTGGGAAAAAATAAGAAAATACACAGACATGCACATTCAAAGACATGCACACAAACACATACACAAATATTTATATATATATATATATATATATATATATATATATATATATATATATATATATATATATATATATATATATGTATGTATGTATGTATGTATGTATGTATGTATATATATTCATAAACTGGACACATGAACACACACGCTCAGTCGCGCTCTTATATTCAAACATTGTTAATAACAAGAATTACAAGCAGAACTATTAATACGCTTTTATTACAACAATAATTTATTAGGGATCATTTGTTTTCGATGATAATAATGACAATGAATGAGAATCAATAGCGATAATAATAATAACGGAAATCATAATATCAGGCGGGGAGTAATTTCACTTAAAAAGTACTTGTGGTAGACGGAATATCAAATTTTAGGCCTATCATTCGAAAACATCACCTGTGTACATTTCATTTAGAACTTAATTGCGTCGAACTAATGGGACAATGGAAAAAAAAAAAAAAAGTCTCTTTTTGAATAACCATTTTTACACCATTACCCATTACTGGTGTAATTAAATTGTGACGTATCCGTAATCCAACGAGGATAAAAGTGATTAAAATCAGCCACAGTGGGAGTCGCTTCACAAATTATTAAATAAAAGTAAATGAATAATGCATGTGCAAACTGTGTGACATCTCATGATTGCTATACCTTTTTTTATTCATCCGAATTATGAGTTTTCCGTTTTTGATGACATTTTTTATGCATTTTGATTGGTAAATATTATTAAAACTTTGTAATCTTTTGAAAAAAAAAAAAATTATTTGCTAAAGCTTCGAGGATTATTTTCATATTTCGTTTATCATTTTTTTATACCATGTAGATAACAATTCCTAAATCATTTATAAACCTATTTCCTTAATTCAAATAATTCTTTGCTTCCCACATATAGGAACTGAGTAGATTAATACTTCTCTAGGATCATAATCGAATATGAATACTAATAAATCCATAATATGTGATAATGTTATTCTGATTTTAACCTTTAAAATTGTTGGATATTTGAAAATTACTCTCAGTAGACAGGAATCATATTGTGGTAAAGCTTCAATGATATAATGTTTTAGAAATGGGAATAGACGATTTTAAATTCACTATGGGCAAAACAGAATGCTAGTCACTAATTCTGTAATTCGTGTATTAGATGATTTTGAATTGGTTTGTTTATGAGAAGCTGAACCAAAGTGTATTATTTAGAGGTAACAAAAGCAGGTAATGCTATTGAAACTATCTTGATTATGAATTAATATTTCACTGGTTAAATGCTTCGTTTTATAATAAGCAGGCTTTTTTAACATGAAAAATTATATATAATGATGTATAGAATGTTGATTCGAATACAGTGACAATACCATGAAAAAAGGATACTATTCGAATTAAATAATTTTATATAAATGTTCTCAATTCTTAGTAAAACAAAAAACTGAAATTACAATAAATTATATCTTGCCCTTCGAATTCATATAATTTTACATAGATTTTCTCAGTTATTATCTAATTATTTTTAGATTACAATATACTCTTATGTAATACAAATTCAAACAAGACGAAAAAACAAAATCCTATTTTCATCTAAAACAGGAAGAAGAATAAAAAAAAAAATAAAAATAAAAGGAATGTCGATTGACAACAAGCAATCAAACTGAACAATAACAGAACAAAATAATAGGTATTGACAGACTTCAAAACAAAAGGGGAGACAGTACGAAAACGAGAAAATGGAAAAATGTGAAAGAAATATGAGATACAAACACAGAAGAAACAAAGCAAAAATTTGTTCTTTTTTAGCTAACGGCAATGTGGTGCTCGAGTCTCTAGTCAGTTATGTGGTGTTGTAAGTAAAACGTTTTATTTGAAAATGATAGTATAAGTATATACAGACTATATATATATATATATATATATATATATATATATATATATATATATATATATAAACATATGTATATATATATGAATAAATATATATGTATATATATATATGTATAAATCTATATATATATATATATATATATATATATATATATATATATGTATATATACACCTCTGTGTGTGTCTCTCTCTCTCTCTCTCTCTCTCTCTCTCTCTCTCCTCTCTCTCTCTCTCTCTCTCTCTCTCTCTCTCTCTCTCTCTTTCTTCCTATATATATATATATTTATACTGTA
>NC_090739.1:25982989-25987989 GCF_036898095.1 Palaemon carinicauda
GTAGTGATGAGAAGTGATTTTGTTTCGGGTACCAGCATTGGGCAGTACGAAATAGAAAGTAATATCTCTCTCTCTCTCTCTCTCTCTCTCTCTCTCTCTCTCTCTCTCTCTCTCTCTCTCTCTCTCTCTCTCTCTCACATACACATACATATAAGTTGACCTATTTGGGTATCTACAGTATCTCTAGGTGTTTGTATATTTGTGTGTTTGTTTGTGGTTGCATATATCCTGTATGTGAAGTAGTATCTTTGCCTGTGGACGATTTATACTTACAGGCTGTATTTACACTAATAAACAATCATGATATATTATGGATTATTTTTTCTTTAGTTCAATCTTATAGAAGTTATCGGGAATACATTACAATGCAAAAATATTTCAGATGCATTAAAAGCTTTTGGATATTAATATTCCAATGATTTATGATTAATAGATGATTGATTGATTTGAGATTTTCTGGGATCCAGGCATCTATGGTAATTGACGCTGAGCAATGATTCAAGATGCGTTTTCACACATACGCTATATGAATTACTGGTGATTTCATTATATTTGTAGATAACAGCTTTTTTTCTGATATATGTATATACTGTATATATACATATATATATATATATATATATATATATATATATATATATATATATATATATATATATATATATATATATAAAATATAATATACATATATATAATATACATATATATATATATATATATATAATATACATATATATATAATATACATATATATATATATATATATATATATATATATATATATATATATATATATATACATATATATATATGTGTGTGTGTGTGTGTGTGTGAATTTTGATAGAGACAAACTGTTCATTTTAAAATGATTTGATTTCCATATTCATAATTTTGATAATTTTACTGTTAGAAACTATTAATCTAGTTGGCATGTTCAAAGATGCAAGGTTTTTAACTGATATATGTTCATATGTGTATTTGGAGCCTTTTTATCTTTGTTGGGACTACGCCAACTTTGGGGAAATTTTTTTTTATGAGCTAAATAGTGTCTTAGAATCATGTACAATACCACTTTTCTATACAAGTTTGACCCGGGGAATTCGTTTCTGAAATAATTTTTGTGATTAAAAGCCAAGGTCACCATAAAATATAAAGGTCAAAGTCATTTATGGTTGTATAAGCATTGTAAAAATATGACCAAGTGAGGTTTACATATCGTTGGGGTGAATAATGTCAGCGAAATTATGTAGTTGTGATTAAAACGACAGCCTTAGCACTCTTTCAAACAATTTACTTTAGATCTCTAGATATGTATCCGTTTTAAAATTGCTCTTAGCACATTTTCAATTTGATCGTCAGATTTTGAAAATAGATGCATATAATCAAAATGTAAACGGTTTGAATTAGAGTCTTAGAATCATATAATACCACTATTCTATAGAACTTTGATGCAAAGAATTCATTTCTTATATAATTTATGTGATAAATGATCAAGGTGATGATCTAATGTAAAGGTAAATGTCATTTTGAACCACTGTTGTTGAAAAGTTCCCACTTTAGCAACTAACTGCAAAGAAATGTTTTTTGTATGTATGTCACCTGATTTCTTGTGGAGATTTTGATCTGAACTAATATTACATCATGCACGTTGCTCACATTCAGATCTTCCTACGAATAAGGATCATTATCTTCATTCTGTGACGAGCCGAGAGAAGGTTGTGACTCAAAGGCAGGTTGAAAGGAACTGAGTGAGTTTATTGTAGAACACTCTCCTTTATATACAAAAGCTCAAAGCAACAATAATCTTCATGTTAAAAAATCGACACTGTTACAGAGGAGGAAAGCAGACATGTTTATTCTGGTTCTTTTTAGTGCGAGGGAAGAGCGAAGATACAAGCATAATATATACACAAAATGAACTATGTACGATCGTGTGACACACGGTTGGTACAATTCCCATCCTGATCATCATTCTCCTCAATGTGTACTTCCTTAGTGGAAGGGTTCCAGCAATCATCACCTGCTGTGCTTAATCAGTGTATAGTGTATCAGTTAGAAAACCTTGCATCTCTGAACAATTCCAGGTTCACTATAGAAGTGACATAGCCTGGTAATAGAACTAGACTATAATAACGTTTCCAATATTCGACAGATGCCCATATAAATTACGCCCACCTTTCATCAGTATTCTAATTGAAGATAAATCCCTAGTTTCCGTTTAGAGATTATTTATTACCTGACAATTTGACAAGGGACTTCATTGTTGAGACTGCCAATCAAAAATCGTCAATTGTGACAGGCCATCCTTCAACGGACGTTTCCAGTTAGGCTACTAGGCTTCAATTATCTATCGTTTATCATATATTTGCATCGTCCATTGCTAAATGATATGCATGACCTTGAAAAATCCATCAAATTCTCTTTAATTAATCTAGGAATCACTTTATTCTCTCTCTCTCTCTCTCTCTCTCTCTCTCTCTCTCCTCTCTCTCTCTCTCTCTCTCTCTCTCTCTCTCTCTCTCTCTCTCTCTCTCATATATTATCTACAAAGTTCATGTACAATGCAATATAAATATTAATTATGAATTAGGATTTTGTAAAATAAGCAATCTTCTGTAAAATGATGATAATATCTATATAGTATTTCTATTTGCTTAATAGATTCTTAGTTGTATGCATACATTTGATATATTATTTTTATCACTAGATTAATTTGGACAATTATTATTATTATTATTATTATTATTATTATTATTATTATTATTATTATTATTATTATTATTATTATTATTATTATCTTTATTATTATTATTATTATTCCATCTAACTAGTTAACCAATCCTCTTTACATTAATAGGTTTTTATGTTATTAACAGTTTCTAGTTTCTTTTTCTGTTAGCTTTTCAAAGGTTTTGAATTTCCTGATTGTTACAAATTCCCCACCTTCAGAAGGTAATATATCTAATGACTAACTTTCTTCCCTCTCCATTCTTTTTTCTTGCTTTCTTCTAGAGTGATGTAAAAAGAAAGAAATATTCAGTAGCCTTCGATACTTATATTTGTATTGAAACGCAAATTTGGGTCTGTTCTGTTAAAAGACGAATTTATTTCGATATATATTTTCTCAAGGAAACCTATTTGTCTTCCAGATTTCCTTCTGATTTATCTTATTCCTCTCGAATTTTAAGATAATCCCTTGTTAGCAGCAAGGTCATATAAATTATTAGAATTCTGTTACATTTTAAACTCGAATAGAAATTTTCTTCTCGAATAATATATATCATTAATATGAAACGTTTTACTAAATTCTTGTGCCATTATTGAATCTGACGTGGAGCTTAAATATTTGAATCTTTCTTTAGTTTTTCGTCCAAGAAATCACCAACCTTGGATTATGTCGACCATAAAGACTTATTCCATTATATCCGAGTTGATTGATAGTTTTCTTTATTTACATGACATGATAAGTGAAATGTCTTTTGGATTATTTTATGTTATTTTACTTTCATTGTCAAGATCATTCATATATAGACGTGAATTTTTGAAATTCACTATAATCATATTGTTGTCAGGAATATTTAAACTAAAATAAAACCTGTAGCATTTTTTTTTAAACAAAAGGTATCGATATTGATATATTTGGTGGTAATTTCAATCTTTACATTTTAGTTCCTATTCAAATATCATTTAACAAGGTTTTCCCCTTTATTCTAAAAATATGTTACTGTAAAACAGGATTTTATGTAAATAGATGTAAAAAATAAAAAAATAAACACAAAAACACCTAAAACATATTAGGTCAGTAATTTTACGTAGCAAAGTAAGCAGCAAAAGGGATAATTATTTGAATTTTGCTTATTTTAATATCAAGTATAAAAACTTATAAATTCATCCTGGATACTCAAGGCAGACTATAAGAGTTATAGAAATATATTTTGAAAGACAGACGAGTGGTTCTGCAATTCTGTGCGATATGCGCCTTTGGAATCCTATTAGAAATGTAATATTGAGGTATCCTAATATGCCATCAGAGACCATATTATTATTATTATTATTATTATTATTATTATTATTATTATTATTATTATTATTATTATTATTATTATTATCACTTGTCAAGCCACAACCTTAGTTAGAAAAGCAGGATGCTATGAGCCCAGTGGCTCCAACAGGGAAAATAGCCTAGTGAGGAAAGAAAATAAGGAAACTACAAAAGAAGTATTTAACAATTAGAATAAAATATTTTTAAAAAGTAACATTAGAATATATCTTTTATATATAAAATATAAAAACTTAAAATACAAAAGGAAGAGAATTTAGAAAGAATTGTGTGCTCGAGTATACCCTCAAGCAAGAGAACTATACCCCAAGACAGTGAAAGACCATAGTACAGAGGCTATGGCACTACCCAAGACCAGAGAACAGTGGTTTGATTTTGGACTGTCCTCCTAGAAGAGCTGCTTTCCATAGCTAGAGAGTCTCAACTATAAGGAAAGTTTTTTTTTTTTTAATTCTACGTATATACGTGCATAAATACACACACACACACACATATATATATATATATATATATATATATATATATATATATATATATATGTATGTATATATATATATATATATACATATATATATATATATATATATATATATATATATATATATATATATATATATATATATATATATACATATACATATGTATGTATACACGCATAAACAGCAACAACAACAAACGACAATAAGTGCAGCCGTTTCTGGTCCACTGCAGGACAAAGGCCTGGCTTTGGCCAGTTTTCATAACCACACTGACAAGTTTTCATGACCACACCCGCCAGTGCGGATTGGTGATGTAGGGAGATATTTGTGTGATCGCTCACAGCAAACCAATCTAGTGTGGGTGTCACTGTCTAAAACAACTTTGCTGATCATAGCGATACGCAAACCCTTTCACCACGTTAAAGTTTTCCTACTCAAAAAGTTATATGTATATATATATA
>NC_090739.1:25995489-26000489 GCF_036898095.1 Palaemon carinicauda
CTCCTTAATCTTAAAACAAAACACTTTTTATAAAATGCACGCGAGAATCTTGAAAAAAAAAAAACACCTTCAATGGTCATATAGATTTTTTAAGTCATTAATAAAGTTAATATCTGCTGTTTCTTAACTACGAAACGAGCACCTTTAACTGCTAGTGACGTGCAGACGTGTCTATAACTTACAAAGCCTTGATTACAATAATTTTTCATTTGGGTAAAAATTTAGGAGATAGGAGGTCATAATAAAGGGATATATCTTTTTAAATTTCTTGTAAGCATAAAGGATATTCATGTTTATTAGAAGCAATCTATTTATGTATTATGAGACTCATTCATTGATGTTAAAATTATGACACTTTTAATTTTAAAGGCTATGAATCTATTTAAAAAGTCTTCTTCCATATTATAAGTGATATCTTGAATATACCTTGATATATAAAATATATATATATATATATATATATATATATATATATATATATATATATATATATATATATATATGTACATATATATATATATATATATATATATATATATATATATATATATATATATATATATATATATATATATATATAAACACATACTTATGATGAATCACACAGTTTTGTATTCTTCAGTCAACTAAAGATTAATTGTAACATTCCGTTTCCAATTTACACCAGATTGTTCTAAATTATTTCTAATATTCTCGCATCCTTTGCTAATGATGCCTTCGGCGAATTCAGACTAATTATCCTGGCCCGGAAAACCATCTATCTCTCACGAATTTTGTTGCGTGTATTCTGTGTTGTTCATTATCTGTTATTATTTCTCATTATGTATAGGATTTCCCGGACACTGCCTCATTAATATCGATTACCTAATCGAGATTATTTGTTAGGGTATTCATACAGGCTTTTATGTTACTCACATTTTTTGGGGGGTGGGGGTGGGGTCGTCGTGGTGAGAATCGCTGATGTAAATGGTTATTGTCTGTGCACAGTTACGTTTACTATTATTTCACGAAAATAAAGTATATTATCTCTGTTTTACTTAAAGCTTATTATATATATTTTTTAAATAAATTTTCAGAACTTACGTTTTATATTAAAGCTCTCGTATTTATAATAACAAATGAATGAGAAATTAAATTGCCATCTAGAAAGGAATAGGACTGACAATATTTTCTCTATTAAACCAAAATTAAAGAAACATTAACATATGCATGTTTAACTAACAAAGAACAAGGGTATTTAAAGTTAGAAAATCAACAAACAGTGGAAATTTTCCAAGATAATAATGATCTGTTGGAAAAATTGTCAGACTTTGTATTTCAAGAGAAGAAATATGAATTTGGTATATTGTAGAAATCATCTCACAAAAATAAAGAATAAAAAGACCAAAATCATATTACAATATATTACAGTATATTTGAAATGAATAATAGTACTAAAATCATATTCTAATAGGTAAAAATGAATTCAATACATTTGAAAAGAAAAATAGGTTAAAATATATTCTAACTAAAACATATTCAAATTCATAAATTACTTTTAGCATGTAGTCTAAACTACTTGAAATAGATTATTTTCCCCCATATTTTATAAGATGTAGATTTCTATTTGCATAAATTATCGTGCTGGTAAATAACCTAATTAGAATTGAAACTAGCTTCCATCTAAGACGAGAGTCTCAGCCCCTATTTGTTCATTAAATTCCCCATCCAATAATCTCAAGGGTGAAAGCTCCTGAATTAAGTATGTTTTTAGTGCAAGATCTGGGAAGGGTTAGATACTTGTATTTATTACTGAGAAGTTACGGGAATGAGCAAATTAATTTACTTAATGTGGACTTACTTTGAATGAATAGTGATGATAACCTAACGATATAGTTGATGCTATACGAGGAAAAAGTATTTTTGGTAAGAACGAGGTGTCTTAGATGGTATCAAGGGAAAGCCATGTCGTAAATTTCTTTAGGTTAAACCGTAAATATTATTATCATTATCATTATTATTATTATTATTATTATTATTATTATTATTATTATTATTATTATTATTATTACTACAACTACTTGCTAAGCTACAACCACTAGTTGGAAAAGCAGGCTGCTACAAGCCCAGGGGCTCCAACAGGGAAAATAGCCCAGTGAGGAAAGGAAACAAGGAAAAATAAAATTCTTAAGAAGAGTAACAACATTAAGATGATTATCTCCTATATAAACTATAAAACTTTAACAAAACAAGGGGAAGAGAAACAAGACAGAGCAGGGTGCCCGAGTGTACCTTCAAGGTATTATCCGTATTTGGTGAAGAGAACCAAGTTAGTCGAATGTGAGTAAATTAACAATAGTTTACATTGTTACATCGGTGAATCAAAATTCCAAGCAAATATATTCTGTAAAATTTAGTGACATAAGACAATAGATCGGTAATATTATAACGTTTGATAAGAGGCAGACATCTAAAATAAAAGAAAACTGTTTACTATCAACAAACCAAATCCTGATATTAACAACAATAGCAGTTGAATCAAATATACCTGAATATATTGAATATTTTAACAGTGAACTCTAAGGAATTTCTACTGACTGCCTAAATTCAAATTAATTATTGTAAACAAAATGAAAGGCAATATTGTAGAATTACGCATGGAGAAAGGAAATGATAAAATGTATAGTGTTGTCGGTGTTGCAGAGCAAATCTCTCTCTCTCTCTCTCTCTCTCTCTCTCTCTCTCTCTCTCTCTCTCTCAGATCAAGGCAAATCAATAGAAAGGTATACATTAATAGAAACATTTGCTTATAGCATTAGTATTGTACTGAATTTTATCCAAATGACATTTCAACGTAGTATCCGTTGATAAATAAATGTTTATATGTACATAAAAAATACATTTAATCAACTGCACTTGGCTGAAAACGTAATGATGCGCTAAAATAAAATTCTATAATAAATACTTTTCTATCAACAGAGAACTCCAGTTTTTTTTTCTGTTTTTGAAGGTCATGGTTTTGTTCTAAAAATTTCAAAGATCTGGGTGGTAGTTAACGTCATTGGTTGTAGAAATTCCGTCAACAAAGGTTTAACCTGTCAATCAAGAGGTAGGAGATTTGTAAATATGAAATGGGGTAGCTGCAATCTCTATTTTTTTTTTTTATGGGGCTGGAGTGCAGGATTGGGTGCCTAATTATTCATTATTGTGCAGACCTGCAACATACCTTTAGAATAAAAGCGCCATATACGGCTTACGAACAGAAAAAGAATCCTCATTGTTTAGACTTTATGGATAACACATCAATGCAACTACTAGAATATAAAATAAAAAAAAGAGTGTATATAAAGTTAAATTCGTCAAATATGTATCATTTAAAGAGTCTTAAAACGTTAACAGACCATATTAGAAAAGTGTTCCATTTTTTCATCTTAAAGTGTCCTTACATTCATCCTGTCCTCGAGAGATGCATAACTCCATTTCATTTCAATCCTAAAATCCTCCTTTATATAATTTTAGCTGGAAAATTAAGTCCAACCAGCTGTCTCGAAGGTGGTGTACTTCCCTTACAGTCAAACGGTTGTTCAAGGAAGGTAAAGCAAGTACTTTAAAGGTACTTAAGTATATACAAGTAATCAAAGTTGATCGTAAGATGTCCAAGATTACTTTGTTAGTGCTGAAAGCTTTGGTGGGATTGGTAGCGCTCTATCTTACCAAGCAAGAGGATCCATGCTCGTGTTCCACAACTGGCTCCTTTGTGGATAACAGGTGATTGTTAATAGTAAATCAGTTATTGTTTTCTTTATTATAACTACTACTACTACTACTACTACTACTACTACTACTACTACTACTACTACTACTACTACTACTACTACTACTACTACTACCACTGTAGTCTATTATCAAACGAGGTAAAATAATATCGATTAGCCTAATTATTCAATTCTGTGCTAGTTTCTTTTATGCTGTCTGATACGAAATATGCTTTCGCTTCGATAAACATCAAGTAAGAGATTTTAATTACAAAATGCGTATGATAATTACCTGAAATAAGTGAATATCAATTTCATAACAATTCCTATAGCTGATATAGCTACAAACATTAGATTTTTATATAAAGCAGTCCACAAGAGCAATTAAAGGTAACAAATATTTATAAATATATTTAAAGAATAGAAAGCATGAAGAGCAATGACCGGGCACAAAAACGCTGGTGAGAGATAAATGTATATATATATACAGTATATATATATATATATATATATATATATATATATGTGTGTGTGTGTGTGTGTGTATATTATATGTGTGTATATATATATATATATATATATATATATATATATATATATATATATATATATATATATATATATATATATATATATGTATATATATATGTATATATATAAATAAAAATTTCAAATAAGCCATATATTTTAATACATTAATGTCTGGATTCTCCTAACGACCTCGGGATCAAAGTCTCGAATTGAAATCACTCAAAGTCAATAGCATATGACTGGCCGGGAATTGAATCCTGGTCCGTGGCTAAATGGTACGGACACTGTCATACAAGCATGCTGGACCAGGGTTCGATTCCCGGCAGGTCAGATGCTATTGTCTTTGAGAGATTTCGCCTCGAGACTCTGATCCCGAGGTCGTTAAGTGAATCCAAACATTAATGTATTAAAATATATGGCTTATTTGAAATATGAAAAAACACGTTTAAATGGGCAAAATTTATCATATATATATATATATATATATATATATATATATATATATATATATATATATATATATATATATATATATATATATATAGGCTTATATATGTATATACAGTATATATATATATATATATATATATATGTATATATATATATATATATATATATATGTATATATATATATATATATATATATATATATATATATATATATATATATATATATATATATATATATATGTGTGTGTGTGTGTGTGTGTGTGTGTGTGTGTGTGTGTGTGTGTG
>NC_090739.1:26005489-26017989 GCF_036898095.1 Palaemon carinicauda
ATATATATATATATATATATATATATATATATATATACATACATACTGAATATATATATATATATATATATATATATATATATATATGCGTGTGTGTGTACACCCTTTCTAAGTGGGGATACCTTACCGTGTGAAAGGGTTTGTGTATTGCAATGATCAGCAAAGCTTTACAAGTCAGGACTACCCATACTAGGTTTGTTTGCTGTGAGATATCAGACGAAATTCTCCCCTCATCACCAATCCACACTGGCCAGATGTGGTAATGAAAACTGGCCAAACCCCTGACATTAATAATGATGTCTGATGTCTTTGTCCTGCAGTGCACTAGAAACTGTATATATATATATATATATATATATATATATATATATATATATATATACATACATATATATATATACGTATATACTGTATATATATATATATATATATATATATGTATATATATATATATATATATATATATATGTATATATATATATATATATATATATATATATATATATATATATATATATATTTATATATATATATATTATGTATATATATGTATATATATACACATATATATATATATACTTTATATATACATATATACAGTATATATGTATATATATACACATATACTGTATATACTGTATGTGTATATATATAAATATGTATGTATGCATATATATATATATATATATATATATATATATATATATATATATATATATATATATATATATATATTCATACAAACATTCTGCAAGCTAATTCCTCTCATCTTTCTTCCGTGACTCGTCTTGCCTTTCCTTCCGCAAGGTTAATCTGTCCGTCATTTCAGGAAGCCCCGAAAAGGTCAACGGGGAGCGATGTTTTTCTCAGTGTCTGTTTTATGCTGATTCATTTGTGGAATTAACAGATATTATCTCTGCATTTTGGGTCGGTCCATTAATATTATTCAGGTAATCAAATATAATTACATAATAGTACCACTTTTTACGTTTACCAGATTTTTTTTTCTATTATTAGTCATAGAATGTGGTGTTTGTTTAAAACGTTGAAGGAATGACCAGTTGTTTGTTATCAAATAAAATCGCTTATAGAAATATTATAATAGTTAAAGTCTAGATAACTACATGACACAAAAATCCACATATCTCAATTATCCAAGAAGCTAAAGCTTAAAGTTACTTTTCCTAAAATATTTTATTATAATTTTTCATTACGTCTCGTATAGATTATATATAATAATAATAATAATAATAATAATAATAATAATAATAATAATAATAATAATAATACGTTCAGATATAAATACATCGTTGTAGTAGCCTAGTAGCTAACATCCATGACTCATGATTTGTAGGTGGAAAGTGCGTGTCGTGCTCGCAGCTTGGAAAGGTTTCATCAGCTGATTATATTCTTCTTCTCTCCTGGGGTTAACTACTGCAATGTAATTGTTGATTGACTACTTTCCACTTCATAAAGGTCGAAAAGATTCTTTAGATGTGGTAAGCAGCTCTTCCAGGAGAAGGACACTCCTAAATCAAACCATTGTTCTCTAGTTTTGGGTCGTGCCATAGCATCTGTACCATGGTCTTCCACTGTCTTGGGTTAGAGTTCTCTTGCTTGAGGGTACACTCAGGTGCACTATTCTATGTTTTTCTTTTCTCACTGGGCTATTTTTCCTGTGGAGCCCTTGGGCGTACGGGATCCTGTTTTTCCAGCTAGGGTTGTAGGTTAGTTAATAATAATAATAATAATAATAATAATAATAATAATAATAATAATAATACTCGTATATGGTCGGTCTCTTTGGCATTGCCCTGTCCATTGCCTCTGCCGCTAATGAGGAATCTTTAAACATTTAAATAGCTATCTGATAAAAGAGAGAATCAGGGTATGAATATATTAATGAAAGTTATCAGTCAAATATTTATAGAAGGAATTTACGGCCCAAAACTGGATAGCATTTTTTTTTTTACCAGACATTTACGGTTTTTCGGAGAATACAAATAGTTTGTTTATTTTGGAATCAATTGACGTTTCCCATCTGGGTATAGTCGTATTAATAAGATCCAATTAGCTATAATTACTGAAGCTTATGGTTTTTCACGATTCATTAATATTTTGGAAAAAAAAACTATATTTCTGGGGGGAATATCATTAGCCTGCTTACCGAATAAAACTTCATCATATATATTTTATAATATATTTATAATATTTAGTAAATAAAAAATATTTTTTGTTTAGAATAGATACTGTAATGATTAGACTATTATATGAGTTACCTTTTCATAGTATTTTCAACACAATCCTTTCTACGATAGACTACCTTCATTACATTTATAATTGAACAACTTTCTTAAATATTTCGTGTTGTTAGTCATAAAAATTGCAGTTTCCCTATATGAGGTAATATTGTAAACATTCCTTGAATAAATCCAAACCCCAATACTAAACCAAGTCTCTCTCTCTCTCTCTCTCTCTCTCTCTCTCTCTCTCTCTCTCTCTCAATTATTCACCCAAATCAAATATGCTTCAGTGTTTGTTCATCTATTTTCCTATCGACCCCACGAAGAATATATTATACATTATGCAATGCAAGATACTTTGTAATATATGATTGTATTGCCATGTGTATAACATTATTATGCTGTATATCTCTTTGTATTATATTATATGGAGTAGCTTACTAGAACGTGTTAGTTTATTTCTAAGAAAGGCCTTTGCACCTTATTCAAAATACTCAAAGGATTTTTTCTTTTTTTTCCCTCCCATTTTTTGCTTCCCTGAAATTCTTACCTACTTTCACTTATATCTCAAGAACTTCATTTGTTCACCTTTTTCTCACTTTTCTACTAATCTCAGTTACTTTACTCAGGTTTTTTTGGTTTTTTTTGTGTGTGAGGTAATTATGGCTTCTTTCCTATGAATGTTTTTCTATTCCACTTAATCTTTTCCTTACTTTTAATAGTGCTAATCTAATGTTTTCTTACTTACACGCAATCTAAGTAATTTTTTTTTCATGGTTTAATTCTGGTTGCTTTCTATCCGGCTAATCAGTTGCCTTTTGCAACACCCTTAACTCTTCAAGATAAGTACGATACAACTTTACTATTACATCGTTTTCTGATAAAACTTCGATCACCAAAATTTCAATGGCTTTTACACAACTCCCATCAAAGACAAATTTCGGAGAAAGGGGAAAGCCTTCCTCGAGCTGAAATGGAATTGGAGTTTTAAGTAGATTAACTCCAAATCTCACAGGTTGGTTGAAAAAAAAATCTGACAAAAGTACGTAAAGATAAAAGGTTTCAAAGGTTAATTCGTTCTTATGATAAAAGAATTGCCCGTGCAAGGTGATTAGAACACCGCTTGCTCTTGAAATGAGTTGTTCAAGTGATGAAAATTATTGTATCTATAATTCTTGTACGATGTATGGTAAGTTTGTTCATTGCGGTTATATATATATATATATATATATATATATATATATATATATATATATATATATATATATATATATATGTATATATATATAAGTGTGTGTGTGTACGTATATATAAAACCATAAGGCTTTCTTAGCTGAGGGCCCGTAAATAAAAAGCACAACTATTTTACTTCTTTTGAGTGATCCCTGGATTTCACTCTCTAGTCTCAAAGCTTATATCTTATTACAAACAGGGTAGTCACCCGGTTGTTACTGTAGTGTATTTAGCCGGTTGGTGTTGTCAAATACACCGGTAAAAATTTATTTTGTGTTAGCATTTGTGTTCTGAAATAAGTTAAATTTCTCTGTGGATTATCAGTTACTATGATTGATCGATGAATCAAAGTAAAGGCTTCGAATGAAAACGAAGGTGTTCTGATGATCCTTTACCGGAAAGGAAAGTACAGGCAATCTTAAGAACTTTGAGAACAGCAGTTATGTAATGGAATACATTTTGACGTAGTGGATCCAACTTTATGAATGATTAAAGTATCTGTGATATTTGGTGCGCGTGGTCACTTAGCTTAATTATACTATGAAGACTGATCTGTCGTTATCAAAAGATTATTCACATTTCTTCTGTTTTCCATGCGTAGGGAGAGTTGTCATCTCTCTCTCTCTCTCTCTCTCTCTCTCTCTCTCTCTCTCTCTCTCTCTCTCTCTCTCTCTCTCTCTCTCTCTCTCTCTCTCTCTCGTACATGTATATAAAGGAAGATTTATAGTGGAAAATGTGATCATATACAACGAATATTACATCTTTGAGAACATACAAAGTCAATTGAACGTTAACTTTTGAATGTGCTGGAATTCATATCTCAGACTGAAAGGTGCGGAATGGAAGAACTAATTAGTCGAAGTATTCAAGGTAAGTGTTCATTGAAGCTATACTTATTGTGATAAAGTTTTAGTAATAAATGGGGAAGAATTACTTAAATAAGTTATAAGTTAGCATTTCGTCACGCTTTTAAATATCTATCTAAATTGAAGTGAATGAAATAAATTTCTTTTCGATATTCTTTCCGGGTCAATTAAAACACTATCAACAGTTCACATAGTTGAAATGTATAAGCAAACGCGGGAAATATGCAAATTTAATTGGTTCACCGACTCTATTCCATTCTCACCTTTATAATACTAGAAAAGGTAGAAAGCAAGTAAACCTTAAAAGTCTTGCTATTGCTGGAAAGACAAGAATTTCTATCTGTTCCCTTTCAGGAAGTCGAGGATCAGAGACCAAGTAGTAGTTTTGACCTTCTGTCTGAAACAATGGAGTACGTATTTTCGTATCACTAGGAGAATAAAATAGAGACGCAAGGAATGATATAGATATGTTTTGTAGAAATAACAGGTGATGTTTTTTACCAAAAAAAAAAAATAAATAAATAAATAAAAAAAAAAAAAAAAAATAAAACATTAGAAATAAAATCATGTTAACAAGATTAATTTACTATTGCAATAAAGTTTATCATTGTATATCATCGCTTGATACATATTTTTTGCTTATCATAGGGAACATGTTCGTTTTGCAGGTGGAAGCAGCATAGATAAAGTTGTGATGAAAATATGTCAGGCTAGAATTTTCAAACAGTCTGATAATCGTTTATCTAAAGTATATATCAGCATGAAATGAGAATATTCTCTGCATAATTCGTTCATTGATTCATAATTTCCACACATTTGAAATGGATATTAAGATAAACGTAGAGAAATAGATTAGACAAATGGCAACAAAAGCTGTAGAGATAAATTTTTGCATCAAGTATTTTCATGACCACCATGGGAAAAGGAAGAACCTAGATTTTATACGTGAAACGAAAGATAGAAAATAAAAGTAGATCGAATATTAAATAATAAATTTTCATAACTTGAAGTTACGGTTGAACTAGTTATAATTGAAGTAATGCCTCCCAAAAAGCCGTTGAGTATCACATAATTTACTGACGCCTATATTAACCATTTTTTTTTATTTATTTTTTTTTCTTTTGTCATATGAATGCATAAGGACAAAGTTTTAAGGATGAGACTGCTAATATTTTCTTTTATTTCGTTCGTTTTATGAGAATAATTAGTATTCGCAAATATTGCATTATTATGTGCTTACTGTATGCAAATTTACATATTGCAAACTAACCCAATCAAAAACCATCTGACTTTACAATATTAATAACCCTGACTAAAGATATCCTTCAGCAACACTACCAAACGTAAACAACGCCATAGTCTCAGTACCCCTTGAATACACAAAAAAAATCGTAGGATAAACACCTTATTTCTCGAAACTCTTCTTCCTCCTTTTCATTTCAAGAAAGGGAATAAGAGGGAAGGATGAGATGAAAGCTAATGAAATCTATCTAAACAATCCAGCAGAATCTCCTCAAGAGAAAGGATTTTGAAATTCATGTTATTTGAGAGATTCGTCGGACCAAAAGCAGATTTTTCTTTTTGTCAAGTTATCGAGGGCGAGAGCGTAGTAAAATATAGGTTACAAGTGTACGTGACCTGTCAAAAGAGACTGCTAAAAATTTAGATTGATAGGCATATACGCAGATTCAAACCTTCCTACCCCCTCCCCCTTTCCTAAC
This sequence comes from Palaemon carinicauda, assembly GCF_036898095.1. Classification (NCBI taxonomy): domain Eukaryota; kingdom Metazoa; phylum Arthropoda; class Malacostraca; order Decapoda; family Palaemonidae; genus Palaemon; species Palaemon carinicauda. The sequence goes on from NC_090739.1 coordinate 26,011,553, forward strand.
TGTCACACGGTAGGTTGGGTAATTTTTGGGATATTGTGTTTTCCGAGTGGCTGTCACTCAGCGTGGCAGGAAATATTTATATAAATATATATATATATATATATATATATATATATATATATATATATATATATTTATATAAATATGAATATATATATATATATATGTATATATACATTTTTATATAAATATAAATATATATATACATATATATATGTATATATATATATATATATATATATATATATTTATGTATATAAATATATATATATATATATATATATATATATATATATTTATATATATATATATGAATATATATATATATATATATATTTATATATATATGAATATATATATATATATATATATATATATATATATATATATATATATATATATGTATATATAAATATATATATATTTATATATATATATATATATATATATATATATATATTTATATATATATATATATATTTATATATATATATATATATATATATATATATATATATATAGCCAGGAATTTGGTATGTATTTAAAGGTGATAATACATAGCCATGGATGACTAAATCTGTTTAAAAACAACTATTTGTTGATGAATGATAAGTTATAGGATGATAATGAGGTAAAATAATATATTATATATGGATCAGGATGGTGATGCGATACCGGAGTCTATTAGGATATTTGGATATTTTTGTAAAAGAGTTTTATGAATGAAACATACTTAAGAATTATGTATATGTTAATTTCCATAAGAAATGCATATTTGTGAAAAGCGTGTGTAGGTAGAGGATTGTTAGAATTATGATAATATTAGTGAAAGCACTGTGAAATAAAAACATACCATGGTCAGTGGAGAGAGAGAGAGAGAGAGAGAGAGAGAGAGAGAGAGAGAGAGAGAGAGAGAGAGAGAGAGATAACATTATTACGTAAAACATAAAACTTTTATATATTTATTTAAACCTAACACAAATTTTAAGTATATTTATTAAAATAAATTTGACTCCCAAAGTTTGTAGCTGACAGTAAATGTAAATTAGTTAGTCTGATTTTATTAATAATGTGCAAATTCATAGCATTTATGAGAATAAATTGTAATTTAACAATCAAGATACAGATATTAATGTAAGATACACTTATCATAGAGTTGATAAATATCTGATTATTTATTTATGTAAGCATTCTACAAAAGGAAGATATTGCTGAATTAATTAACTTCTAATATTAATGGATACATTAATGTACAGCTATTGGTAATGTTACGTCGTAATAGAATTAATTTAAAAAAAATTATCCACTTAACGCTAAGGAAAAAACCGCGAAGGAATCTAAAAATTTGGAAAATTACCACTTTAGGACATAATTGTAAAAGCTGTAACTCTCAAGACCATCCTATACTAAAACGTATGTAAAAATCGTGCAAAACCTTGCTCAAATATTTTTCCACATTTGTATTAAAAAAAAAAAAATACACTGCAAAATAGCAATTCTCGTAAACATGTCTGATACTGCTATGTATCGACTAATTGATTATGTACAACTGAATTAATCAAAGGGACCTGTAACATCATAATTTTCACTGCATTTAATGCGCATACATTTTGTATAATTTCGTCACAGATTCGTAAAAACTAATGCGAAAATTCAACATTTCATCATTCTTATTCATTGATAAGATGAAATCTTAAATTTAATTATTCCAATTCTTACATCGAAAGCATTACAGTATTTAATATTTTCCATATGACACCGGGTTCCTGGAGTATTTTATTCCATTTTTTTTCCAGTGCTGAACCACTGAAACTATTTTTTTTTCTTTCATATACGAATGGAGCTAATCGTATTCCCCACTAGATTCCAAATTCAGTGACGTACGTAATCCCTGAAAGGAAAATGAGGTCAGATTTTACACGCGATGTTTTGACATCCTCACGGCCTGACGGATGTTATTATAGGGATTTCATTTAGACTATTTTGAGAGCAATAAAGGGATAGCAGGTGAAATTTCAAGTGCATCAGTACTTATTTGCATTTGCTAGGAAAGATGGTTTTAGTATGCATACGTTCACCTTTACATCATCATCATCATCATCATCTACGCCTATTGGCGTGAAGGGTCTCGGTTAGATTTCGCCAGTCGTCTCTTTCTTGAGCTTTTAAATCAATACTTCTCCATTCATCATCTCCTACTTCATGTTTCATAGTCCTCAGCCATTTGGGCTTGGGTCTTTCAACTCTTCTAGTGCCTTGTGGAACCCAGTCAAAAGTTTGTTGAACGAATCTCTTGGGGAGTGCGAAGAGCATTCCCCAAACCATCTCCTTTTACCCCTCATCGTGATCTCATCCACACAAGGCACTAAGGTAATCTCTATTATAGTTTAATTTTTAATCCTGTCCTGCCATTTAACTCCTAATATTCTTCTGAGGGCTTTGTTCTCAAATCAACAAAATATGTTGGATATTGCTTCATTGTTATACCACGTCTCGTCCATACAGTAATATCGATATCACTAAACTGATATATATCCTGATTTTTATATGTAACTTCAAGCGATTTGATTTTCAAATTTTACTTAAACTATCCATTGTCTGATTTGCTTTTTTCAATCTTTAATTAAACTCAAATTCTAAAGATCCTGTATTAGACATCATGGTTCCTAAATATTTAAATGATTCCATCTCGTTAATCCTTTTTCCTTCCAATGATATTTCATCTTCCATTGCATATTCCGTTCTCATCATCTCGGTCTTTCTTCTATTTATGTTGAGCCCAACCTCGTGTGATATTTCATGCATTCTGGTAAGCAGGTTTTGCAAGTCTTGTGGTGTTCTGCTAATAAGGACAGCGTCATAGCATACTCTAGGTCAGTATTTCCTGTTATCAATCCAGTCCAATCCTTCTCCACCATCCCCAACTGTTCTATGCATTACAAAATCCACGAGGAGGATAAACAACATAGGTGACAACACATTCCCTTGAAGTACTCCAATGTTCACTGGAATTTATTTGATAGGAGTCCACTAACATAAACTTTGCACTTGCTTTGTTCATAAAAAGACTTAATTGAATTTACATATTTAAGAGGAACATAATAACGTAGACTCCCACAAAATTGACCAGTGCACACTATTCAAAGGCTTTTCATAGTCTACAAATGCCACATGTTTTAAAATAAGAATTTGGTCAGTTCCTTGGCATACATAACAAAAAACCTAATTATGCTGCGGTTTTCGTGCATTCATTCTGTTAAAAATAAAATTTGCTTATGTTTCATAATCAGATGAAAATAGCTACAGAAAATTGTTTCTCCACAAATGATGAAAGTCTTGATATCTCAAGAGATCAAAATATTTTAATCGTTAGAACACAGGATTTGGGTTCCAGAATTCTGCCTAATTTTCAATAAACTTTTAACATTATGCATCTTACAAACGATATTTTACGCTTTATTTTAGATATTGATGTCAAATACTTTAATGTCCTAATTTCATGATATACTGAAAATTGTATTACTTATGCGTACATACATTGAATATTGCATCAAATAGCACGATGATATGACCACCTCTATTAAATAATAATTGCATTTGTTCTCATATAAGCAATATGTACTAATATCGAGAAAAAGAAAATTAAGAAAAATTTCATCACCATCATCATTCCAGATGTAAAAAATCCCAATGCCATCTTTACTTATTTCATGTCATCTCAAACTCTTTCAATATTCAGTATATAATATAGATAGAAAGAAGAAAAAAAACGATAACATGTAGGCAATCTCGGAGACATAGTGTCGTCTTATACATCTCCATCAATGCTTGGTATGACAGAAGAAGAGCCGAGGAAGAAATAGCCGAGGAAAACATCTTGGGAAGTCTCACAAAATTCTTCATGACACCGTGACTTTCAGGCGAACGTGCTCTTCCGGAAAGTCAGGGGATTGAAAGGCTTGCGACAAGGTTAGGCGTTTAGTCTTCAATGTGGGGACATTTACCTGCAATAGGGGGGAGAATTAGGCTGGGGAAGGTGGGAATATTCCCCTGCAATAGTGGAAGAAATAGTCTGGGAAGTGGGGATATTCCCTTGCTATAACGGGCGAAACAGTCGGGGAAACTGGGGATATTTCACTGCGATAGTTTGGGTCAGAGAAATAGTCTGGTAAGCTGGGGATATTTCCCTGCAATAGGGGGGGGGGGCAGACAAATAGTCTGGTAAGCTGGGGATATTTTCCTGCAATAGTGGGGGTCAGAGAAATAGTCTGGTAAGCTGGGGATATTTCCCTGCAATATTCGGGGCCAGATAAATAGTCTGGTAAGCAGGGGATATTTCCCTGTAGTAGTGGGGATCAGAGAAATAGTCTGGTAAGCTGGAGATATTTCCTTGCAATAGTGGGGGTCAGATAAATAGTCTGGTAAACTGTTGATAATTCACTGTGATAGTTGGGGTCAGAAAAATAGTCTGGTAAACTGGGGATATTTCCCTGAAATAGTTTGGAGGTGAGAAATAGTCTGGAACGCTGTTGCTTTGGAGAAAGGATGGTTAGAATTTATTCAAATGTGTTTGGAGGAAAGACGCGTGTAAAGTTATATTTGAGAAAATTGGCTGAAATACGAGGCGAGCCAGGTATCAGATAAGGCTGGGAAAATTTCTTGTGTATTCCGTGAGAGAAATTTGAAGTGTTCTTGTTGGGAGAAAAGATGGATGAGATGTCGGCTTCACTGGCAAGGAAGATGATATAACCTAGTATCTATCGACTTCTGATATAACAAGAGGTTGGCGAGATATAAAAAAAGAGGGAAAAATAGAAATTTAGCATTTAATAATAATAATAATAATAATAATAATAATAATAATAATAATAATAATAATAATAATAATTATGAGAAAAAGAGTGAATGAAACTTGAAGAAAAAGAAGAAAGACTTATGAGATATTTTAGCCTATTTTAGCAAATCTTCATAAACAGATATGCAATGATAGTATTAAAGATACGAAATATAACGATTTCTGTAGGCAGAGAGAGAGAGAGAGAGAGAGAGAGAGAGAGAGAGAGAGAGAGAGAGAGAGAGAGAGAGAGAGAGAGAGAGAGAGAGAGAGAGAATTGCGTTTTGTCATATAGGAAAAATATGAAAGATAGCAAAATATCACGAGATAAGTGATACATACTGTATATACCACGAAAAAAATAAGTGTTTGGGTAAAGGCTGATAAAGATCCCTGTATGTAGCAATTTAAAAAAAAAAATTAATAAGTTAGACATGAAACGCAAAAATGGGCTAATTTTTATTTCTTTTATTATTCATTTAGAATTTGTGACATGGCTAGCTTATTCGTCATAAATACGTTTACTAAACACACTTACAGCTATACTAGAAATAGATATATTCATTTAAACGTCATGTAATCAAGTGTGTGATTCCATTCACATCAAAATGCGAATGTATTTGACTTTGCCTATTTAATAATCATTGATTACTCAAAAACATTTCGGAAACGGTCGACTTCATTAAAAATAATAAAACACTAAATGATTTTGTGTTGACATTTGATACATTGCAATAGCACGGTTCTCCCCCATCATGACAGCTGTCAGTTTGAGTCCCCTTTTTATATACAGCAGCGGACGGCCAGCAGTTTTGCCCTGAAAATAAACAACTGGTGATATTGATAATATTTACACTTACGGTGTCTATAAAGTGGGTCCATTTTTGACGATACCCTCCTGGCGTCACGAAAACGAGTTTTCGAGATTTTCATTTCGTATTTTTAGAAATGTTGATGAAAGTACGCTATTTCTGAAATGATATTGGTTTTATAGCTTCCAAAGCGAAAAGTGACCATATAAGTAATGAACAGTTTTGCTTTCTTTATATAATTGGTGCTAGTTTAATTAACGCTTTGTGAGGTTGAATACTTTAGTTTAAGAACTAAACTTTTTATTTTTTTTTTTATTTATTTATTTTTTTTTTTTATCAACTTGATTACTACACTTTACATGACTTGAGGCATCAAAGTATATGATAATATTTCTTGAATAATCTGTCGTATATGACAACTTCCTCACGCTGGTTTATTCATTATCACTGTTTGGTTTTATATTTTCTATACGAATAAATGGTCTTAATATTCTTTCATAAAATTAATCTCATTTACACTTTGATAGATATAATTACACTCACTATATATATATATATATATATATATATATATATATATATATATATATATATATATATATATATATATATATAGTGTGTGTGTGTGTATGTTTGTGTGCATATATATATATATATATATATATATATATATATATATATATATATATATTGTGTGTGTGTATGTTTGTGTGCATATATATATATATATATACATATATATATGTATGTACATATATATATATGTATATATAAATACATACATATATATA
>NC_090739.1:26025489-26030489 GCF_036898095.1 Palaemon carinicauda
GAAGTAAAAGGTTAACTCGTGTTTCGGGAGCGCTTAGTTACAGGTTGGAACTTGTAAGATTTCATTTGTGTTGTCAAGATAAGAAAGAGTTTAGTATTTATAATACGTATTTAATGCCCTGTTTTTACTTGTATTTAATTAAGTTTACGCATCAGAAAGAACACAGACGCCGCCGCGCCTTCCCCAAAGCCTCGCTGACAACATCTATCCCCCACCCCTTGCATTAGAAGTTCTTTGACCTCTTTTTAGCTCCCCCACCCCTCGCATTAGAAGTACTTTGACCTCTTTTTAGCTCCCCCACCCCTCGCATTAGAAGTTCTTTGACCTCTTTTTAGCTCCCACACCCTTTGCATTAGAAGTTCTTTGACCTCTTTATAGCTCCCACACCCCTTGCATTAGAAGTTCTTTGACCTCTTTATAGCTCCCCCACCCCTCGCATTAGAAGTTCTTTGACCTCTTTTTAGCTCCCCCACCCCTTGCATTAGAAGTTCTTTGACCTCTTTTTAGCTCCCGCACCCCTTGCATTAGAAGTTCTTTGACCTCTTTTTAGCTCCCCCACCCCTCGCATTAGAAGTTCTTTGACCTCTTTTTAGCTCCCACACCCTTTGCATTAGAAGTTCTTTGACCTCTTTTTAGCTCCCCCACCCCTTGCATTAGAAGTTCTTTGACCTTTTTTTAGCTCCCGCACCCCTTGCATTAGAAGTTCTTTGACCTCTTTTTAGCTCCCGCACCCCTTGCTTTAGAAGTTCTTTGACCTCTTTTTAGCTCCCGCACCCCTTGCATTAGAAGTTCTTTGACCTCTTTATAGCTCCCCCACCCCTCGCATTAGAAGTTCTTTGACCTCTTTTTAGCTCCCCCACCCCTTGCACTAGAAGTTCTTTGACCTCTTTTTAGCTCCCCCACCCCTCGCATTAGAAGTTCTTTGACCTCTTTTTAGCTCCCACACCCTTTGCATTAGAAGTTCTTTGACCTCTTCATAGCTCCCACACCCCTTGCATTAGAAGTTCTTTGACCTCTTTTTAGCTTCCCCACCCCTTGCATTAGAAGTTCTTTGACCTCTTTTTAGCTCCCACACCCCTTGCATTAGAAGTTCTTTGACCTCTTTTTAGCTCTCACACATCTAGCATTAGAAGTTCTTTGACTTCTTTTTAGCTCCTGCACCCCTTGCATTAGAAGTTCTTTGACCTCTTTTTAGCTCCCCCACCCCTTGCATTAGAAGTTCTTTGACCTCTTTCTTTTTAGCTCCCACACCCCTTGCATTAGAAGTTCTTTTACCTCTTTTTAGCTCCCACACCCCTTGCATTAGAAGTTCTTTGACCTCTTTTTAGCTGCCCCACCCCTTGCATTTGAAGTTCTTAAACCTCTTTTTAGCTCCCGCACCCCTTGCATTAGAAGTTCTTTGACCTCTTTTTAGCTCCCACACCCCTTGCATTAGAAATTCTTTGACCTCTTTTTAGCTCCCCCACCCCTTGCCTTAGAAGTTCTTTGACCTCTTTTTAGCTCCCCCACCCCTTGCATTAGAAGTACTTTGACTTCTTTTTAGCTCCCCCACCCCTTGCACCAGAAGTTCTTTGACCTCTTTTTAGCTCCCACACCACTTGCATTAGAAGTTCTTTGACCTTTTTTTAGCTCCCCCACCCCTTGCATTAGAAGTTCTTTGACATCTTTTTAGCTCCCACACCCCTTTCATTAGAAGTTCTTTGACCTCTTTTTAGCTCCCACACCCCTTGCATTAGAAGTTCTTTGACCTCTTTTTAGCTCCCCCACCCCTTGCATTAGAAGTTCTTTGACCTCTTTTTAGCTCCCGCACCCCTTGCATTAGAAGTTCTTTGACCTCTTTTTAGCTCCCCCACCGCTTGCATTAGAAGTTCTTTGACCTCTTTTTAGCTCCCACACCCCTTGCATTAGAAGTTCTTTGACCTCTTTTTAGCTCCCCCACCCCTTGCATTAGAATTTCTTTGACCTCTTTTTAGCTCCCCCACCCCTTGCATTAGAAATTCTTTGACCTCTTTTTAGCTCCCACACCCCTTGCATTAGAAGTGCTTTGACCTCTTTTTAGCTCCCCCACCCCTTGCATTAGAAGATCTTTGACCTCTTTTTAGCTCTCCCACCCCTTGCATTAGAAGTTCTTTGACCTCTTTTTAGCTCCCACACCTCTAGCATTAGAAGTTCTTTGACCTCTTTTTAGCTCCCACACCTCTAGCATTAGAAGTTCTTTGACCTCTTTTTAGCTCCCACACATCTAGCATTAGAAGTTCTATGAACTCTTTTTAGCTCCCACACCTCTAGCATTAGAAGTTCTTTGACTTCTTTTTAGCTCCCACACCCCTTGCATTAGAAGTTCTTTGACCTCTTTTTAGCTCCCCCACCCCTTGCATTAGAAGTTCTTTGACCTCTTTTCAGCTCCCGCACCCCTTACATTAGAAGTTCTTTGACCTCTTTTTAGCTCCCCCACCGCTTGTATTATAAGTTCTTTGACCTCTTTTTAGCTCCCACACCCCTTGCATTAGAAGTTCTTTGACCTCTTTTTAGCCCCCACACCCCTTGCATTAGAATTTCTTTGACCTCTTTTTAGCTACCCCACCCCTTGCATTAGAAGTTCTTTGACCTCTTTTTAGCTCCCACACCCCTTGCATTAGAAGTTCTTTGACCTCTGTTTAGCTCCCCCACCCCTTGCATTAGAAGATCTTTGACCTCTTTTTAGCTCCCACACCCCTTGCATTAGAAGTTCTTTGACCTCTTTTTAGCTCCCACACCTCTAGCATTAGAGGTTCTTTGACCTCTTTTTAGCTCCCACACCTCTAGCATTAGAAGTTCTTTAATCTCTTTTTAGCTCCCACACCTCTAGCATTAGAAGTTCTTTGACCTCTTTTTAGCTCCCACACATCTAGCATTAGAAGTTCTTTGACCTCTTTTTAGCTTCCCCACCCCTTGCATTAGAAGTTCTTTGACCTCTTTTTAGCTCCCACACCCCTTGCATTAGAAGTTCTTTGACCTCTTTTTAGCTCTCACACATCTAGCATTAGAAGTTCTTTGACTTCTTTTTAGCTCCCGCACCCCTTGCATTAGAAGTTCTTTGACCTCTTTTTAGCTCCCCCACCCCTTGCATTAGAAGTTCTTTGACCTCTTTCTTTTTAGCTCCCACACCCCTTGCATTAGAAGTTCTTTTACCTCTTTTTAGCTTCCACACCCCTTGCATTAGAAGTTCTTTGACCTCTTTTTAGCTGCCCCACCCCTTGCATTTGAAGTTCTTAAACCTCTTTTTAGCTCCCGCACCCCTTGCATTAGAAGTTCTTTGACCTCTTTTTAGCTCCCACACCCCTTGCATTAGAAATTCTTTGACCTCTTTTTAGCTCCCCCACCCCTTGCCTTAGAAGTTCTTTGACCTCTTTTTAGCTCCCCCACCCCTTGCATTAGAAGTACTTTGACTTCTTTTTAGCTCCCCCACCCCTTGCATTAGAAGTTCTTTGACCTCTTTTTAGCTCCCACACCACTTGCATTAGAAGTTCTTTGACCTTTTTTTAGCTCCCCCACCCCTTGCATTAGAAGTTCTTTGACATCTTTTTAGCTCCCACACCCCTTTCATTAGAAGTTCTTTGACCTCTTTTTAGCTCCCACACCCCTTGCATTAGAAGTTCTTTGACCTCTTTTTAGCTCCCCCACCCCTTGCATTAGAAGTTCTTTGACCTCTTTTTAGCTCCCGCACCCCTTGCATTAGAAGTTCTTTGACCTCTTTTTAGCTCCCCCACCGCTTGCATTAGAAGTTCTTTGACCTCTTTTTAGCTCCCACACCCCTTGCATTAGAAGTTCTTTGACCTCTTTTTAACCCACACCCCTTGCATTAGAATTTCTTTGACCTCTTTTTAGCTCCCCCACCCCTTGCATTAGAAGTTCTTTGACCTCTTTTTAGCTCCCACACCCCTTGCATTAGAAGTTCTTTGACCTCTTTTTAGCTCCCACACCTCTAGCATTAGAAGTTCTTTGACCTCTTTTTAGCTCCCACACCTCTAGCATTAGAAGTTCTTTGACCTCTTTTTAGCTCCCACACATCTAGCATTAGAAGTTCTATGAACTCTTTTTAGCTCCCACACCTCTAGCATTAGAAGTTCTTTGACTTCTTTTTAGCTCCCACACCCCTTGCATTAGAAGTTCTTTGACCTCTTTTTAGCTCCCCCACCCCTTGCATTAGAAGTTCTTTGACCTCTTTTCAGCTCCCGCACCCCTTACATTAGAAGTTCTTTGACCTCTTTTTAGCTCCCCCACCGCTTGTATTATAAGTTCTTTGACCTCTTTTTAGCTCCCACACCCCTTGCATTAGAAGTTCTTTGACCTCTTTTTAGCCCCCACACCCCTTGCATTAGAATTTCTTTGACCTCTTTTTAGCTACCCCACCCCTTGCATTAGAAGTTCTTTGACCTCTTTTTAGCTCCCACACCCCTTGCATTAGAAGTTCTTTGACCTCTGTTTAGCTCCCCCACCCCTTGCATTAGAAGATCTTTGACCTCTTTTTAGCTCCCACACCCCTTGCATTAGAAGTTCTTTGACCTCTTTTTAGCTCCCACACCTCTAGCATTAGAGGTTCTTTGACCTCTTTTTAGCTCCCACACCTCTAGCATTAGAAGTTCTTTAATCTCTTTTTAGCTCCCACACCTCTAGCATTAGAAGTTCTTTGACCTCTTTTTAGCTCCCACACATCTAGCATTAGAAGTTCTATGAACTCTTTTTAGCTCCCACACCTCTAGCATTAGAAGTTCTTTGACTTCTTTTTAGCTCCCACACCTCTAGCACTAGAAGTTCTTTGACCTCTTTTTAGCTTCCACGCCTCTAGCATTAGAAGTTCTTTGACCTCTTTTTAGCTCCCACACCTCTATCATTAGAAGTTCTTTGACCCCTTTTTAGCTCCCACACATCTAGCATTAGAAGTTCTTTGACATCTTTTTAGCTCCCACACCTCTAGCATTAGAAGTTCTTTGACCTCTTTTCAGGTCCCTTAACTCAAG
>NC_090739.1:26036689-26046689 GCF_036898095.1 Palaemon carinicauda
AAATCATGAATACAAATATTCCATGGTTTACATGCTGCCTAATCTAAAGGAATCCATATTTAGGAATCAAATAGATTACATTCAATTATCTTCATAGTCTGATTACTTTTTTTATTTAGAATTTAATCACTTGATTTGAATGTTTTTGATTGAATTAAGTTTTCTTCAAGGATGTTTTTAAGTGGGATTAGTTCTGAATTATACGCAATTTTAATTCATATATTGTATAGTTTAAAACTCAAAACAAATAAAATTACTGTTTATTTGACGATAAATGTTTATCAGCAAATAGTTTTCTTTATATAGTAGTTGGAAAATATATTTAATCTGATTTACGGAAATGGAACATGCATCATTATTGTTTTGTTTTACAAGCAAGTAGGAAAATTAAGAAGTTCAGAAAATTTGGGTTCTACAGTAATAAATAATTTGATGCTTCATTTTCGTTAAGAGAGATGCTTGCTAATTCTCTTATAATGGCTAAATCATAAAATTCAAACTGCGTATATTTCTTTTAAGAATCAAGATCACATCATAGCATGAACCAATCTATAATTAATGAACATGTTCATTATATATTCCCAATTCATTTCTGATAGATTTCGTCGATTATTTCATATTTCCTAGTGTAACATTTATTATGATGACGGTATTTCATAAAATAGAAAAGATCTGAGAGAGAGAGAGAGAGAGAGAGAGAGAGAGAGAGAGAGAGAGAGAGAGAGAGAGAGAGAGAGAGAGAGAGAGAGATCCAAGAAACAAAAATGAATGATATCTTACTGACATTTTTAGAAAAGTTATAAACAGAACGTCCTTACCTATCGTAATCCAAACACAACACTGAATTAGCTGATCGCTCCGGTGTCGGAGCCAAGAACGACGGCGTCTCATTCTTGGCTCCTACACCAGAGCATCAAGACTCCGGACCAAGATTCATGAAAAATGAAGATCCAGGGATTCTTGAACGTCCGTTGTCGGATAAGGTTTACGTAAGATGTATCCTCGGAAGTCTGGTTCATGATGTCTCTTGGCCATAAAATGGGTTGGTTTTTAGGAGGTATGTGTTGAAAAAAAAAAAAATACAAAAAGATAGGAATTTGGATGTTGGTTGTGAGTGGTGCGTGGTATATAAGATAACGCTACTTTGCATAGTTTTTTAATGTGTGGATACATGCATGTATACATACATGACTGCATACAGACATGCAATTTTACGGTATGTAAAATCTTCAATTGTATTATTATATTGATTCGATTCACACTTTTTTTATGATTTTCGGAAACTTCTCGGCGCCCGTGTTACTAGTAAAATATAATAACTAGTTTAGACGTATCACAAGTCCAATCTTAACTAAGTTTTTACATAATAATCATAAGTAATATCTAAATTGCGTGTCCTTTAATCTGGCCCCTGGGAAATTACTCAATATATTGCGTGGTAAACAAAACCTTCAAATTCACATTTACATGTAACTGGCAGTATATGATTTACTTGATTACTTTGAATAATCCGTCTCCCATGTTGACGATCTCGTCTCAATTAGTCTGGAGGAGTTAAGCCTTTATTTTTTTTTTTTTTTTTTGTGGGAGGATTTATAAACATTATATAGGAGTTTTAGAAGCAAACCAAAATCTGTAACTAACTTTTTAATACTAATTTAGCTTTTTCATAGAATTACTGTACAGTAAATAATTTTCAGAAATTGGAGAATGTCATTGATGAAAGAATCAGGAACCAATGGGAATAATGAAAATTAGTCATAATACAATTATGATGATAGTTGTAGTAATGATGACCAAAAAAAGAAATACAAAATAATAAGAATAGTATTAATATTACTCTAATGTTGATGATAATTGCAATAATGATTATTAATCATGATATTGATAATGACTTCGTTATCAGAAAAATTATTATTAGAATGATTATAAAGGATTTAAAAAAAAATGATAAAAATGACTTAGCCATTAATTAGAAACAATCATCACAATAATTATAAAAAAATAATTCTCCAAAATTCTTAAATGAAAATTATTATTAGAATGATTATAAAGGATTTTAAAAAAGATGATGAAAATGACTTTGCCAGTAATAGAATATGATTATCACAGTAATTATAAAGGCAAATTCCTCCAAAATTGTTAAACAATCCAAAAGAAAACATTGAAGGAAATCCAATTTTCCCCAGAGAATAAAGTCCAGCGGGTGATTTCGCTTTTCGCTTGACTAACCTTAACGAATGGGCCTAAGCATTGCCCAGGACCGCTTTGTAGCCCCGATTGCCGTGTGGGTTTCCAGATGGGAATGAGAGAGAAAACGCAGATTCGGCTGGGAATTCCGGGAATCAATCTTCTTAAGGGGAGTTATTTTGGCTTCGGTTCCAGTCGTCCACCTGATCGAGTTCCGTTGGTCTTTTGTTAGTGTGTGCGTGTTTTTTGTGCGTGTGTGAGAGAGAGAGAGAGAGAGAGAGAGAGAGAGAGAGAGAGAGAGAGAGAAAGAAAAGTCGTTAATTTAGATACTAACTAAACAAGGTGAAAAGAACATGACTGTTTTCCATTTTCATTTTGCTAAATATCTACAGTAAAATTAAATCTAATTAATTCGGTAAAACGCAATGTAAAATTAACTTATATTTCAATTATTGGAGCATAGTAACTATTTCATACAATAGTTTCCTTCCGGAATGATGCCTTAAATCACCCCTTGCTGCAAATAGTTTCTCATCGATAATATAATGAAAGAGATAAAGACTGCTGAAATTATTTTTCCAGGATGGTGGATTTATCTAGATTTTACCATAATTAATATATATAATTTTTTGGCTATCAGATTTTTTCTTCTCTTTTTGCCCAATCATTTTAGTAGAGAGTCACCTTTCATAAAGATATTTGACACTGAGTAGTTCTGTTTTTTAACCATTCATATTTAATGGCATAATTAATAGTCTTCTGCCAATTCTCAATGTCTTTAGAAACCCAATATGTATTTGTTCTGTAATGTCCAGTGTTGCAAAATAATTATTTTCCTTTGTTATAAACACCCATTTTTTATACGTTAATTACAGGCAGTTTTGATATGTCCATAGTTTTCCTCTAATATTCGAGATGATGATAGTACTGTCTTTAGTTTTTTCTAATTGACAGATATCGCATGCATATTGAATGAAAGTGACTTTTATCTACTGTAGATATCGTTACCTTTTTATTTGTGATGTCCGGGCTTAAATTCTTTTTATCTTACCCTGCAATCACAGTATTGCGTAAATATTAGTTACGGAAATAGCCATATTTTCATCTAACATAAATACTAGTAATTTTACTTTTTGGCTATACTGTGTTGCTGTGAATATTATTCATAATACATCACAAATCTAATCAATAAGTACAAACTTTTACTTGGAATACCCAGCGCAAGTCATATAGGCTCTATTACATATACATTGCATAGATGAATATAAATAATCCACGCCTACTGTTTCCTAATAGACGAAGAATATTGATGGAATGTTCTCAATGTTCTTCCTTTCCGGTAAACCCAAATCACGCTTTACGATCCACCATATATCACTCTGGTGTCTTCCGCCTATGTTTAAGGAATGGATGGTGTTATATTTCAAAGTAAGAGACCGGCCCGGAAAAAAATCCTGCCATTCGCCTCGCTGATTCCCTTCTCCATACCATGATTTGTGTTGCATATTGATCAAAATTCCAGTGAAAGAAAGATACATGCGTCATCGAATTCCTTTCCGCAATTCTGGCTATTAAAGAGGATTTGTGGATATGGATGGCTGTCATTCATTATGTATAGCCTTTCGGTAAAGGCTGAAATTGACATTTTAAGAGACTGTATTTTGTGATGGATGTATTAATTATTTCTCGGTTAATGTTTCGCAGTTATGAACGATGAAGCATAGTGAATCATTTAATATTAATTACATGCATAACATCTTACGCGTTGTTACAAAAAGATGATTTTCCCTTAATTACGTAGATAACTAAAGATAGTCGTTTTAAAGTTGATTTTGAACAATAGTCATTTTGATATGAGGCCTACGGCAGTGCCAAAGTGTTTTTCATGTATATTCTGATGTATTACACCCTTTTTCTAATATCTTATCTCTCTCTCTCTCTCTCTCTCTCTCTCTCTCTCTCTCTCTCTCTCTCTCTCTCTCTCTCTCTCTCTCTCTCTTTTGAGATATTTTTCCTTTTGACATATATTCAAAATGCATACTTCAGCATATATATATATATATATATATATATATATATATATAATATATATATATATATTATATATATATATATATATATATATATATATATATGAGTGTGTTTGTATGTGAAACTGTGTGCACGCGTTCACATGTACTTATATGTATAGTAGGTTATATAATATAATATATATATATATATATATATATATATATATATATATATATATATATATATATATATATATATACATACATATACTAATGTACGTGACCCGTCAAAAATGACGGCTAAATATTTAGTTAGAAATGCGCACACACACTTACGTACTACCATCTGACCAGAGTATGACCAGAGTCAATACAGATAGACTCTGAGTATGACTATATCCGTACCCGAGGGACGGCGAGAACTGAGCGTGACTGAAAAGATTATATACTGTATATATAATATATATATATATATATATATATATATATATATATATATATATATATATATATATATATATATATATATATATAGATAGATATATAATGTTCTGACACTTATGTATTATATGGAGAGAGAGAGAGAGAGAGAGAGAGAGAGAGAGAGAGAGAGAGAGAGAGAGAGAGAGAGAGAAATGATATTAACGGATATCATAAAATTATTATATTAAAAAACTGCAAACCAAATTACATTGACTATTTTCTAGATCATAAAATACCAGATGCACCAGTTTTATATTTCATATTCCCCCTTTTAAGGAATTACTTGTTTTGTCCCCTGTAAAATGACAAAACCAAAAATTACCCGAAGGTCTTTTTAATTGCTTTTCTGAAAGGATTGTAGCATAATGCAGGTTAAAATAATTTAAGCTGAATTTTGTACAATATTTTATAGCCTTTAGCAGAAACACTACAGTGAAATATTTTTAGATTCGATTTGTTTTCCCTTCTACAGTATATTAACAAACTTGTAATACCGACTCAGTTACTCATTTAGTCGACTCGTAATTCTGTATGGTAAGTTATTTTAAACTAATGATAATTCTTTTTTAGCAAAAAGAATGAACATAAATTAATCTTAATATATTTATCTATCAAATTTTACTAAATTCATTACTCATCTGTTGTTTTGTGTTTTCCCTCTTTATTCATATTTAGTCATATATATATATATATATATATATATATATATATATATATATATATATATATATATATATATATATTTATATATATATTTATATATATATATATATATATATATATATATATAAATATGCATATATGCATATATATATATATATATATATATATGTGTGTGTATATATATATATATATATATATGTATATATATATATATATATATGTATATATATATATATATATATATATATATATATATATATATATATATATATATACATATATATATATAGATGAGGGCTACGAAGCGTGAAGTAGGAGATGACGGTATTTCAAAAGAAAGAAAACATTGAAGGAAATCCAATTTGCGCTTCCTATTAGTTCCATATGTTAATGTAAAAGTAATGAATTAAAGGCTCAAGATAGAGACGACTGGCGAAATCTAACCGAGGCCCTTTGCGTCAATAGCCGTAGGAGAAGATGATGTTGTAGGTAGTAGGTTGACCTAAGCACCAGCCACCCGTTGAGAAACTACCCCTAGAGAGTTATGGCGTCTTTTGACTGGCCAGACAGTACTACATTGAATCCTTCACTCTGGTTACGGTTCATTTTTCACTGCCTACACATACACCGAATAGTCTGGCCTATTCTTTACATATTCTCCTCTGTCCTCATACACCTGACAACACTGAGATTACCAAACAATTCTTCTTCACCCAAGGGGTTACTGCACTGTAATTGTTCTGTGGCCACTTTCCTCTTGGTAAGGGTAGAAGAGTCTCTTTAGCTATGGCAAGAAGCTCTTCTAGGAGAAGGACTCTCGAAAATCAAACCATTATTCTCTAGTCTTGGGTAGTGTCATAGCCTCTGTACCATGGTCTTCCACTGTCTTGGGTTAGAATTCTCTTGCTTGAGGGTACACTCGGGCACACTATTCTATTTAATTTCTCTTCCTCTTGTTTTGTTAAAGTTTATATAGTTTATATAGGCGGTATTTATTTTGATGATGTTACTCTTAAAATATTTTATTTTTCCTTTTTTCCTTTCCTCACCGGGATATTTTCCCTGTTGGAGTCCCTGAGCTTATAGCATCCTGCTTTTCCAACTAGGGTTGTAGCTTATCAAGTAATAATAATAATAATAATAATAATAATAATAATGATAATAATAATAATAATTTAAAACAACAACAAATGCAGCAGTTTCTAGTCCACTTTAGGCAAAGACCTTAGACATGTCCTTATTCATGTCTGAGTTTTAGCCAACTTTCATCACACGCTAGTCACTGCAGATTTGTTGTGTATCAATATATTTATATATGTACTATATTTCAACGTAGTTTTACCACATTCAAACAATTAGTTGCCTATGTATAGATTTTTTATATCATTTAAAGAAGCTGATATAGAAATATTAATGATATCAAGTAGATATTTTTATTAAAAGTAACTAGACCAAATTATTTTTAAAAGATATTATATCCATCATGTTAATTTAATTTCAATTACCATCACACAAAATGAAAATGTTCATGTAATATATATTCATATTTTCAAGAAAAAATAAAAGTTTGAGTATGAAGTATTAGAATATTCAAGTTATAATCATAATCTTTGCATTAATCCATATGAGTTATGTGATTATGTTCTAAAATATTGACAATCTCAGCATATTTAGTTAAGTATTTCATAATACCAATCTAGTGATTAAATGGGAACATTACGAATTACTCAAATAGAACTTTTAGACGATAGAAATGAAAAATAACAATTTTTTTTTCGCCGTGAGAATTTTTAAATTTCTGCCAAAACAGTTGAATGCATTCAATCAAATTAGTTTTTTCAGAGTCAATAGAGAGTTGTACACACACACACTCTCTCTCTCTCTCTCTCTCTCTCTCTCTCTCTCTCTCTCTCTCTCTCCTCTCTCTCTCTCTCTCTCTCTCTCTAATAAATGCAATTTTGTCATAGAATACCAATTGTACTCAACGCATTGGATGAATGAAATGAGAATTCCTGACATTTCAATTGACAATGCAATGAAGATTTATATCGTATCACTAATAAATCCAGTGCCATTTATGGTATCAGTTCATACATTCCATTAGTCCTTTATTACATGCTGGTATTCCAATCAACATTGGAAATGAGGATTTTTTAAGTAATAATAAAACGTCTATTGATGATGATGTAGGCTAAGTTTAAATGATGTAGATAGATAATTTCAAGTTAGAAGAAAATTTATGATGTTAAAACTTTCAATGTTATGAGACTGTTTTTCCGTTTTATTTTAGATTTATAAAACTCGAATTATACAAATAGTTACTCTAACGAACCCATGTCTCACAATCGATTAATTAATGATTTGAGTGAGTGGAACGATTATAATACATGATTATGAAATCGTAATAGAAAATATAAGTTTATATTTGAAGAATTAGAATTTTTAAGTTATAATCATAATCTTTGAATTAGTCCATATGCGTTATGTGATTATGTTCTAAAATATTGACAACCTCAGCATATTTTGTAAAGTATTTCACATTACCAATCTTGAGATTAAATGTGAATATTACATATTACTTAAAAAGAACTTATAGACGATTGTAATGATTAAGTGTTATTAATCAAAGTCATATGAGGACCGTCGCTACTTGTCTTACAATATATGCGTTTGATACATGCAGATATTATCATTATCATTATTATTTTTATTATTGTTGTTGTTGTTGTTGTTATCAAAAGGAGGCAATTCATATGAAATACATTTAAATAAATTAAAAATTTTCCTGAGATGAATCCTATTCATTGGACGTCTCTCTCTCTCTCTCTCTCTCTCTCTCTCTCTCTCTCTCTCTCTCTCTCTCTCTCTCTCTCTCTATTCAACCGCGCCGCCCCACGTTAGCACAAAATTACCACATTTTATCAAAATATCCGCGAAGCAGTGGGCGAAGTTAAGCACTGGGTAACGAAAACTTCTTTTCGCCCAGATGAAAACGAGCGTGAAGTTTGAAATAATTTCTTCCCGTCGCTCGAGATCATATCAAAGTCAAAATGGCAACGAAGGGGAAATGTGTAAAGCAACATATGTTGTGAACTTATATGTCTATAGGAAATGGAAAACCTTAAGCCATTTTTAAGCTGCGGACAGAAAGTTAGGGTTGAAGTTTAATGTCATCAGAAGTCCAAAAAGTTTTTTTATTTTTTTTTTTCAACTTGGCTGTTATCATTGTAATTACTTTGAGGAAGTTTCTTGAGTGATTAGTGTTTTAAAGGAATATTTGTTCCTTTCTTTATTGTATCTATTCATTAATTGGATATTTTTTTTCATTTACCCACCCTTTTTCACAGTTCATTCCACCACTGGTTGCTTCACATTTATTTATTTTCAATTGTAGTTTCCTTATCTGCACTTTTTCCATTTATTATGATAAATATATAAGTCATCCTTACATACCAACATTTTCTCCTACAAACATCTAGTAAGAAAATATTATCTAAATGTTTTCAGAGAATCTTGTAAAAGTGGAGCAACATTGTGGCATTTGGTAACTTTGCGGTCACAAGTTAGTAACAAACTTTAATGTTCAAAGGAAAGGTCTAATGTGGAGGTTGGTCTTTTACTTCTACATTATTTTTCAATGGTGTTTCTAAGTTTTGCTTTTTGAAGATGTATTTAATTATAATTTTTTCATTAGTATGTAAATTTAGTTGTCAATTTTGGTATAAATAAAAGATAGATAGGAAGAGATTTTATCGTTCACTATTATCTTGTACTTTAGAAACTGACGTACATTTATTCCTAATGTGTATTTGTTTCTTTAGTTATATCATGAATGCAGTTAAATGAAAGAAATAGCCTAAAACTTCTTTATCCGATAATATGAAGCAACTACTCTGAGAATTAAAACTGAAATATATCTTTAAAAAACATAGGTGCACTAATATGTAAATGCTCTTTTATTCTAGTCAGGAATTATTCTACTGAGATAAGAATGGAAATTTATCTTTTATTTGAAATTACTCACTTCTAGTATTTTCATTTTTATCGTTCATTGAAACGTAAATTCTTTCTCTAACAATGATTGCAACATATAAATAATCTCTCTCTCTCTCTCTCTCTCTCTCTCTCTCTCTCTCTCTCTCTCTCTCTCTCTCTCTCTCTCTCTCTCTCTCCCTCCCCACACACACACACATGTATATATATATATATATATATATATATATATAGATAGATAGATAGATAGATAGATATATGTACTGTATGTATATAAATATATATATATATATACATATATATATTATATAAATATATTGTATATATATATGTGTATATACAGTATATATATGCATTATATATATATATATATATATATATTGTATATATATATATATATATATATATATATATATACATATATATAGTATATATATAATATATATATACATATATATAGTATATATATAGTATATATATGTATAGATATATATATATTTATATATATATATATATATATATATATATATATATATATACATACATTTATATATATGTATATATATACACACACTGTATATACCTAAACACTCATATAAAAGAAACAAGGTTTTATATAAACCCAAAAGACAAACTGACATTCGTAAAAGGAACACTCG
>NC_090739.1:26051689-26059189 GCF_036898095.1 Palaemon carinicauda
GGTACTTCATTTTCCATGTATCTTTTTTTTATTTGAATATGCTTGTTGATCTATTACCTTTAATCTATGATTGATTACTGATCATGCATCGTTATTTATGATACACATACACACACACACACATATATATATATATATATATATATATATGTATGTATATATATTATATATATATATATATATATATATATAGAGAGAGAGAGAGAGAGAGAGAGAGAGAGAGAGAGAGAGAGAGAGAGAGAGAAGAGGTTTGTGTATGTGTGTCTCATCAGCCGTTCCTTATCAAATGCAGGACAAATGCCTCAGACTTGTACTTCAACATATATCTGTTTATGGTCTTTCTATGCCCGTCTTTACCCGCAATTTTCCCTTCCCTTGTTTCTTTTGCAATCTATAAGTACTCATTCTGTTTTTCTCTTTCTTCATCTATTATTCTCATTTTAATTCCTGTATATGTCCATTTCTTACAAGTCATTACAATATCCTCAACATTAGTTTGCTCTTGTGTCTGTTTTACTCATATTAATTTTCTGTCCTACATTTCTGTTTTCTCTATTCAAATATTGTATCATCTTTAGCTATTCCTCTCATGATTAACTAAACACCAATATATCATCTGGAAATTTTAAGTTGTAAAGGTATTTAACATTAATGTAAATTCATACATTTTCCCATTTTAAAATCTTGAACCTTCTTCTAGGTATACTGTAAATAATAGGAGAGATGGTGTTTCCTTGTCTAATTCCTTTTTCAGTCAAAATTTTTTTCTCTAACTTTGTCTTTTTGGAATTGTACTCTCCGTATAGATATCTTCAAATACTCTAACATAGTGGTTTGTCATAATCTATAGATTTTCCCATTGGCTGGTTAATTACATTATTCTATTCTATTCTGTTCTATTCTATTCTATCATATTTCTCATCCTCTTGTTCTGTTAAAGTTTTTATAGTTTGTATAGGAAATATTTATTTTAATGCTGTTAGTCCTTATTTCCTTTCCTCACTGGGCTATCTTCCCTGTTAGAGCCCCTGGGCTTATAGCATCCAGCTTTTCTAACTAGGGATGTAGCTTAGCAGGTAATAATGATAATATGATCAGTTGTTGATTACCCGCTTTTAAAGAGTGACTGATCTCTTGGTTGATTAAAGTCTAGCTTTCTATTCATACTACCTAATATGATAATACCTTATGCAACTGAAAAAAAATAATTAGCATAGCCTATTAAGTGCATTTTAATATCTAAATCTATATGCAACCAGAATCACTCGAAATATATTGTCTAGGTCTGGGACGTCTTGTAAGGTGAAACATCATTAAATGCATAGCTCTCTTGAGAACAAAGAACGTGTCGATTCTTTTGGTAAATGCAATCAATCACTGTCAATCCATTTTAATGTGATGAACATGAAAGATTAATGGTTGTTGTTACGTCCATCAATAGTAAAGACGTGTTGTTATCACATTGAGATTTTGTTCTGGGTGTTCTTTGAAGTGAAGGTTTCATATCTCTCTCTCTCTCTCTCTCTCTCTCTCTCTCTCTCTCTCT
Source organism: Palaemon carinicauda (assembly GCF_036898095.1). NCBI lineage: Eukaryota > Metazoa > Arthropoda > Malacostraca > Decapoda > Palaemonidae > Palaemon > Palaemon carinicauda. Next base: position 26,053,236 of record NC_090739.1, read on the forward strand.
CTCTCTCTCTCTCTCTCTCTCTCTCTGTATATACAAACATATATATACTGTATATATATGTATATATATATATATATATATATATATATATATATATATATATATATATACATATATATATATAAATATATATATATATATATATATATATATATATATATATATATATATATATATGTGTGTGTGTGTGTGTGTATGTGTTTGAGAGAAAGAGAAAAGAGAGTAATTATATAAATTTGCTTTAAGAGCCTTTTAAGGATTCAGGATAAAAAGCCGTTTAGGTAGATAAAAGCTAAGAATTATCTATATCTTTCGACAACGACCAATCAACTGAAAAGGGTGTGAATACTCCGTAGACTTTATTTAGATATTTCGCGTTCTTGAAATTGTACCGTATTATGCTGGCTTCATAATAATGTTGCCATTGGAAAATCTTAATGCCATCATGTATTGTGGATTGTTTCATAAATCTTAGATAAAAACAAAAATTTATCTTTATCTTATGAATGTTCTTACAAATTGAAAATATCATATAAGTATACAAATATAAACATATCTATCTAAATTATGTACTGTATATATATATATATATATATATATATATATATATATATATATATACATATATATATATATATATACATATACATATATATATATATATATATATATTATATATACATATATATATGTATGTGTGTATATGTACTGTATATGTTCACATGTATATACAACTACGTGACATATACACTTGTGTATGTAATATATATATATATATATATGTATATATATATATATATATATATATATATATATATATATATATTTATATATATACACGAAAATATATATATATATATATATATATATATATTTATATATATACACGAAAATAACCCATTTTATATTTAAAAACAACCAAACTCAATAACTCAATAACTAAACTTCCCCTTTTTCTCCATATTTATCCATGTCCACAAATTGATGACCAGGAACCATGGATGGTTTAGGATTAAGATTCGGACGGCCAAGTCATACGGCATTAGAGGTGTCAAGAAGTCTCTCTTCCTAGATATATCTAAAGGGTTTTTTTTCTACTTTATTAAGCCATTTGAGTCTATAAATGAGGTGGCCAGGTCCAGGAAAAGGGTTGACTAAGCTGAAAGCTGGAGTGCTGGTGGAAGCCGGGGAAGATGTTATAAGTTCATTTCATTTAAGATTGCCTTGCCTTATGCAAGACACGGGCTCTAGCGTTGGCTGCCCATAAGCGAATTTAATTGAAATTTACTTTAATTAACTTTCAAAGAGGGAAGGGTGGTGCGGATTTGACTGCATTTTCTATTTTTGGGTGGGGGGAGGATTTTTTTTAACTCTCTTAGTATTGTGTTTGTTCTATATTGTGTATCGTCGTATTAGTTGTGTTTTATGTGTGTATAACTACTATAAGTAAGACCTATTGCCTGACTTATTGCTCTTTTAAGGAAGATTTTGATAGTCGCTAAGCAGAAATGTCCTTGCACGTTGGAACATCATTTGCGAACAAATCATATAATCTTATTTTAATTAGTTCTGTATTGCCTATGCTATGAAATACGACTACAATGCAGATCCACTTTTCGAATACAAATACGCTTTTATTTTGTATACTATTTATCATAAAAACTGGCTTAAACTTATTTTATTGCGATTGGTAGCATCCTTGCCTCTTTCATGATAATCCTGGAATCAATCCCAACGTGAGGTGAATTTTTTTCATCTTTATACACACGTGATTGTTTGTTGACTTTCAATGATAATATTGTTTAACAAACTTCTATCAAATGTCTAGCAACCTGAATAAAAGAAATAAAACTAGGAATTATTATGAAAATCATTACATGTCATGATTCATTTAGGTAAAAAAATATGTTAGGGGATTCTTTGCATTAATTAAATGGTAATTTTATTCTGGTAATGAATGTTAACATAAATTATTTCTTTACAAATCTCTTTGTTTCTTTTTTGTAGTTCTCTTTCAAAGTGAATATTCATTCTAAACATTTCTGTTTAGAGATGTATTTATAGAATAAATAAACAGTTAATTTACGCAAGCATCAAGAGCGGATTTCAACAAAGCTTGATCAAAGCTATTATCTAATTAAACAAAATACGAATAAAACAACTATTTTGAAAGTTTTCGCTGTGCGAATAATGAAATCATCATTAGAATTTTAGTCCACTTGATTTCTTATATCGAATTGATTATATTTTTACTTCTAGATCTTATTTAATTATAGTATTCCTTTAATCTTTACATTCTTATGATTTTACTTCTTATGAATATATATATATATATATATATATATATATATATATATATACACTGTATATATATATATATATATATATATATATATATATATGTGTGTATATATATATATGAACTATATATATATGAACTATATATATATTCATATATATATATATATATATATATATATATATATATATATATATACTGTATATATATATATGAATATATATATATATATATATATATATATATATATATATATATATATATATATATATATAAAGAGAGAGAGAGAGAGAGAGAGAGAGGAGAGAGAGAGAGAGAGAGAGAGAGAGAGAGAGAGAGAGAGAGAGAGAGAGAGACTTACTTCTAATTATTATAAACAGAGATTTACTAGATAAATGTTGAAAATGTATCCACTTGCTGAGCAATTTCAGTCTGCGTTATTCGATATCTATGCTCTTGCCAGAATTCTTTCTTTTTGTAAAACGAAGCTTATTTAGAAAAACATCCTATTCCATCATTGGCTAAACGATATCGTTTTATAATATATACTGCTAAAAACTGGGATAGTCTGTACCCACTTAAAGGCAAAAGATAAACTTCTGAAACATTTTGGTATGTTACGAAATAAAAATCAGGAACTTTGTCCTAAATAGACACCTCTTAACTATCAATCACATTGAGTTAGTTATTAGACTTCCGATCTAATTTCTTAGAAAATTAACAAGCCTCTTTAAGATCCCTTCATGGATACCTGTCACGGAAATAAGCAAGAGATTAGAATTATGTTCCAAACAGGGGCAGGTAAGATATTTATAATCTTTATCCTCTAAAGAGGAGTGGAAGTGAAAAGTCTAAATAAAATTCGTTCTTTTATTGGTTAACAATAAACTTTTATATTTGAGAACTATATTTCTTATAAGGGAGAGATGTAAGTTCATAAATATTTGGTTAATGAAGGTCAGAATGTGAAAAGTGCAAATGAAAAACATGCTTTCCTGTATTACACGTTTAGTTATGAGATTATAACTGTATCACTTTAGATTATTTCAACGTCCAAGGAATTATCTACTTTTATCAATTAACAATGGTAATATTTAGTAATAAATAAGAGGTATCCTTAATGCGGACATTTGTCAACCAGACCTTTATAAATATAAATAACCTTTCTCCCTAGCAGCTGAGAAAGAAAAGATAAAAAGCATAACCTTCAAGATTATCAATCATTCGTACGTGCTCAATGATGCATAAGTAATTTCTGATATCGTAACTTGAGTAAGCCATATTATTCTTATTTTTATTCTTGGAAAATGTTGATAAATACCACAAAGCGTGTAATATTTATCTCCTACGAAATTATAAATTGTTTATATTTTTTATCTATATCATATTTACTACGTATGTGAGAGAAATGGAGAATTGAGTAGAATATTAATTTACCTGCTCTCTAATTGACTTATGTATTTATTCATTATTTGGTTTCTGTTTTCCGCTCTATTTAATCATTTTATTTTTATGATTTTATCATATGTTTCTTTAACGTTTCATTAATGATTAATTAAATACCCCATATCCTTGTTTATAATTTTATATTTCCGTTTTAGGAGTGCATGACGATAACTAAAAGAGATTGAGGTATAAAAAGCTGCTGGTATGTGATATGTCACTGACAAACCCCCCCCCTCCCCCCCACAACTCTCCCCCAGCTAAATGGCATTCCAAGCCCCGTGCGAGCTGGGCCACTTGGTCCAAAATCCATGAATGAAGAAATGAAATGCTACGGTTTGTGGGATATCGTATGAGTAATTATGTAGACACCGTGAGAAGAAAGTCAATTGGTATCAGAAGTGATTGGAACCATTATCAAAATAAAACATTATCTATTAGGACTAGGGAAGTGACGAGTTAGGCTTAGATTGGTTAAAAAAAAAAAAAAAAAAAAAAAAAAAAAAAAAAAAAAAAAAAAAAAAAAAAAAAAAAAAAAAAACCTCAAAGGTTGGCTGGAGAAGGACAGTGTAGATAATAGGTTGTATGTGTGTTTCCTTGCATGAACAATAGAGTATTACAATTGCTTTTTATTGGTTAGGCCAAAAAAGTTGGTCTGAAACTGTCTAACTTATTTATTTATTTTTTTTTTTTTTTTTAGGGGAAGGGTCTGATCGATTAAACTTCAAAAAGTAATTTGTTAATATGTTAGAGGAGAATTTAATTTGCATCCATTTCTAAGAACCAATAATAATAATAATAATAATAATAATAATAATAATAATAATAATAATAATAATAATAATAATAACTAGCAGCAACTCGGGACGGATAATGTTTGAGATTAACACTGTCCCTCGTTGATGTCGTTCACTAATACGCAGTTCCCTGTATTGTTGCTACATTTAACAGCATATTTAAGAAGGCTACATGATAGCTGTGTCTTTTCAATTGTAAATATTACCATGGAATTTGGCAGGAACAGAGAAACTATGTTTCCCATCAATTCCTGAAATTTTCATTTGGATATGTTAAATATTCTAGGAATAATTTACATTACCGCCAAAAAAAATAACCATTCAACCCATACCGAAATAAACGTTTGCAGTGGCTTTCCTATGGCAGATGTCAACATAAAAATTGGTAAGGACACAGTGAATATCCTTTCCATACATCCCTGAAAATTTAATTTAGATATGTGAAGTATTCTACGAGTAATTTACAGCACCGCCGAAAATCGGCCTCCGCGGATATTGAAAAATAACTAATGTGACTTTTTTTCATGGCAAGTATCAATACGGACATTGGTATGAATGTATTTCACATTACACTCATTAAATTCTGTGAAAATCATTTGGATGTCTGTAAAACTTTAGGAGTAATTACTCCTCCTCACTGATTTTGCAGCTAAAAATCGTCACTTACGAACAAAAGTGACAGCCAGGGCATGCCTATAGCAGGTATGGGCATGAAAATTGGCAGAAACAAAGCTTATATATATATATCTAAATAATCCCCTAAAATTTTATTTTAATATATTTATTGGTATAAGAGTCACGGACCCCGCCTCCGAATGTATCAGCTGCTCCCCTCCCCCGTTACCCGGTGAATAGCCCTCCTACCATTTCAAAAATATGTCTGCAGTGACTTTTCTATTATTATTACTATCATTATTATCATTATCACTTGCTAAGCTACAACCCTAGTTGGAAAAGCAGGATGCTATAAGCCCAGTGGCCCCAACAGGGAAAATAGCCCAGTGAGGAAAGGAAAAAAGGAAAAGTAAAATATCTCAAGAACAGTGACAACATTAAAATAAATATTCCCTATATAAACTATGAAAACTTTAACAAAACAAGAGGAAGAGGAATTAGATAGAATAGTGTGCCCGAGTGTACCCTCAAGCAAGAGAACTCTAACCCAAGATAGTGGAACACCTTCGAACAGAGGTTATGGAACTATCCAAGACTAGAGAACAGTGGTTTGATTTTGGAGAGCCCTTCTCCTAGAAGAGCTGCTTACCATAGCTAAAGAGTCTCTTCTACCTTTGCCAAGAGGAAAGTATCAATAGAAATATTGGCATGCGTGTAGTTCACATAATACCCATTAAACAAGGTGAAAATTATTTAGATATCTGTAAAACTCACGAAGGAATTAACTCCTTACTGATTTT
>NC_090739.1:26061689-26074189 GCF_036898095.1 Palaemon carinicauda
ATATATATATGTATATATCTATATATATATATATATATATATATATATATATATATATATATATATATATATATATATTTCTTCACACAAATTTTTTCGTTCGAGTTACCTGATGTAAAATGCTAATAAATTGTATTTTTTATTCTATACTAATTTTGCTTTTTTTTGGAAAAAAATATATTAAATGTTTCAGATATCTTGATTGGTATCAATTTTAGATATCAGTGGAGATAATTGAGAAGTGATGATGATCTTATGATGATTATATTCATCAAAGATTTTTAATAGGTGAAAAATTATATAGTTATCATTGATTGAATATTTTGCTAAGCCATGAAAAATAAATTATAATCAACAGAATTTAAGTTAAAATTGGAGTGAGAGTAGAAGTAAGAGTTTGAGTTTGAGTTTGAGTTGGAGCGAAGTTGTAGTTGGAGTTGGAGCTTGAGTTTGAGTTGGAGTTTAGTTATGATAGTTTTCCAAGCAAGTTGCCAACATGAATCTAACAGAATTTTTCAATACTTACGTTGTCATTGGTATTATAGACCTACTAATATCTGTTACTCCTATGGGTAGATCTATGAATTTTGAGCAATGATGTTCCGTATTTATTTCAATAATTTGATAAATGCATCATAAACAAAATCCCCATTATATGTTTCTTAGATTATTCTAACGCAAGTACATTCTGATTATACTCACTGACCATAGTTGTTTTGACTATTTTTTTTCATGGCCGGATGCCTTTCCTGCCGCCAACCCTCCCCATTTACCCAGGCTTGGGAGTTGGGACCGGCACCAAGTTGAGGCTGGTTTGCCCCTCTCAGTGGCTGGGTTGTCTTCATCGACCCACGAGCCGAGCGATCCACCATTAGATAATATACCAGTAGAGGTATGGAAGAGTCTTGGAGAGGAAGGCATAGATATCTTGTGGGACCTGACGCAGAAGATCTTCAATCAGGAAAAGATGCCAGAGGAATGGAGAAGAAGCCTAATCATTCCAATCTATAAGGGGAAGGGAGACATCCCGGAATGTGGCAACTACAGAGACATAAAGCTGAGAAGCCATACTATAAAAATATGGGAGAAGATCATTGAGAAGAGACTCAGAGATGAAACAACAATGGGTGAGGAACAATTTGGATTCATGCCTGGAAGAGGGACTGTAAAAGCAATATTTGCTTTGATGAAAACGATAGAAAAACATCGGGAGAAACAGAAAGGATTACATATGGTCTTTATTGACATGGAGAAGGCATACGATCGAGTACCACGTCAGGAGCTGTTGAGATGTATGAGAGAAAAGGGAGTCCCTGAAAAATACGTAAGAATCACCCAAGATATGTATGAAAGGGCAGAAGCAAATATTAAGAGCAGTATAGGCCTAACAGAAAGTTTCCCAGTAAATGTGGGACTACATCAGGGGTCTGCATTAAGCCCTTACCTATTTGATCTGGTCATGGATGTAGTAACACAAGGTATTAGAGATCAGTCTCCTTGGTGTATGCTTTTTGCTGATGATGTTATACTGTGTAGTACTAGGCGAGAGGTAGTAGAAGAGAAACTGGAGGAGTGGAGAAGAGAACTGGAAAATAGGGGATTGAAGATCAGCAGGAAAAAGACAGAGTATTTGAGATTGAAAAATGGCGAGAATGGGGAAGTTAGTTTACAAGGAGAGATTTCAAAGAGTTGAAAATTTCAGGTATTTAGGATCAACAGTTGCAGAGGTTGGTGACCTGGGGGCAGAAATAAACCACAGAATACAAGCAGGATGGAAGAATTGGAAAATTGTGCGTGGAGTACTATGCAACAGGAAAAAAGGGGTTAAGTTGAAAGGTAAAGTACACAGGACAGTTGTGAGACCGGCAATGATGTATGGAGCGGAGACGTGGGCAATAAAGAAGACAGAAGAGAAGAAGATGGATGTGGCAGAGATGAGAATGTTGAGATGGATGTGTGGGGTGACAAGAAGAGATAAGATACGGAATGAGGTAATTAGGGGTACCACAGGAGTTAGAAAACTATCAGATAAGATCCAAGAAAGTAGACTGAGGTGGTATGGTCATGTCATGAGAAGAGATGAACAGTATATTGGGAGAGTGATGGAAATGGAGGTACAGGAAACGAGAAGGAGAGGGAGACCAAAGCGAAGGTGGATGGACTGTATCAAGGATGACCTTCGATCAAAGGGATTAACCGGTGATGAGGTGTGGGACAGAGGAAGATGGAGGAAGCTGACCAGAAACATCGACCCCACATAGAAGTGGGAGAAGATGTAGACAAAGAGGAAGAAGAAGAAGATTCTAACGCAAGTCCATGCATATACTTACCAATCTATCTAATCATTTTTACATGTTTCCAGCGTCCATAATTATTTTCAAAATTTATAGAAAATGCGAATTTCTTTATTCATTGTAGCATATTTTCATCTTCAGTCAATATTTTTAACCTCTGCAATTGAAATTCATAATGCTGTTTGCACCAAGTTATTATCCCTAAAGCAATTAATGAATTCTGTTTAATCTCTTTCATCAAGCGTATTTAACTTTATTGCTTTCTTGGAACAAAGGATTAGAATCTTCCACGAAAGCAGAATTGCATTTTGGCGAAGGCATTCCAATTACACCGGGGAGAGTAATGGTATGGTAAGCTTTAATCACTATACGCAGGTATAAATTAAATCCAGACTCAAATTAGTTTAAGGGGATTGCATGGCAGTGTGGATCTTCTTCTCTCAGTGCCTTTTCTCATTAACTGTTATGATAGGAATATAGTTGAATACGTTGTTCAAGAAATGGAGCAATAGATAACATTTCATTCAGTGAAATCTGTAAACTAATTGAGCAAGTATATAATCAAGTTCTCATTAGCACAAGCTTTACTATGGTAATAATATCCAGTTATATTATTATTATTATTATTATTATTATTATTATTATTATTATTATTACTAGCCAAGCTACAACCGTAGTTGGAAAAGCAAGATGCTATAAGCCCAAGGACTCCACTAGGGAAAAATAACCCAGTGAGGAAAGGAAATAAAGAAATAAATAAATAATGAGAACAAGTTAACAATAGATTATTCCAAAACTGTAAAAACGTCAAAACAGATTTTTTTTTTTTCATATAAATGAAGACATTGACTTCTCGCTGACTTAAATCCATAAAAAAGTATCATCATATAACACTCGAAGTGTAGCTGCAGAAATACAAACGAGAATTGCATTATATTTGTCGAAGTGGTTCAAGGTATTGGAGATAAAAGTTTGAAGGACGAATGTCATGTTTGCGAAGTTGTTTGGCTGAGCCGTGGGACTATATTCTACTGAATTTTCATTGGCTGATGAACGAGATGCATAATCATCAGGGAAGCAATTATCAACGGCAATAGAAGCGTATTTTAGTCATACCATCTAAGTTTATTATTATCACTGCAATGGAGGTTTATTTATATCAGGCTGTGATCATAACACTCTACGAATCTAATCCTCAAATTCATTATCAAATCGAATATGGTGAATGTTTAGTTTTCTGTGTCTCGTGGACGCATATTTAAAAGTAAAGTATATTAATAGTTAAACATATGTTTAAAAATATTTTTGTGATATAGAACTCTTTCCTGATTGAGCAATCGTATATTAAAGACACAAGTGATGACAAACAACTCGGTAATTAGGGCTTATAACATGTAAATAGTAAAATAAAAGAGAAAGCTTAATGGTAATAAAGCATTTCCTTTTTTAAGCGCAAGAAAGTATGAAGTACAGAGAGAGAGAGAGAGAGAGAGAGAGAGAGAGAGAGAGAGAGAGAGAGAGAGAGAGAGAGAGAGAGAGAGAGAGAGGGGCACCATAAAATGTATCAATGAAAGCAGTATACAGTAGAATCTTTCATATCAAGTGACCAAATCTGTAGATCATCAAACAACGAAGCAGAGTGATATCATTAATGGTTCACTTTTTATCTCTTATCATATAGATTCAATCAGGATAGAAAAGTTTATTCGTGTTTTTTTTCAATCTTATCTTTCTCTTTACAAAACTTGGAATGAAATGGACCTATAAAAATCTTTTCTTCTCTCCAGCGCAGCGCCAGGAATTTGTGGAACATCTCCAGCCCAGAATCCTCTATGAATTTTTCAAGGGTTACGTGACCCCGGGAGACATTCTCTTTCAATTGTGAAGTTGTGGGAGCTGTTCGAACATTTTCCCATGGAAGTTGAGAAATTTGTTCCAAATTTAGTAATAGTCTCAAAGGCATTATTTACTCCTTTTCAAATGCTTAGTGTTGTTAATGGTGAGAGATTGTTTCCTCACACACATACACAGAAATACGCACACACACACACACATATATATATATATATATATATATATATATATATATATACATACACATGTAATATATTTATACATACATATATACAGTATATATATATATATATATATATATATATATATATATATATACATATATATATATATATATATATATATATATTTATATATATATGTGTGTGTGTGTGTGCGTGTGTGTGTGTGTGTGTAATGGGTGCGTCGTAAGAGTAACATCATATACTTTGCCTCTCGGCATTTGACATAATGCAGAATCTTTTATGATTCTCCTCTTCATACACTAAAAATTCTTTGGCCAGTCATGAACATTTTTCATTGAGTTCGAAACAACGTAAAAATACATTTCAATACAACAAGTAATTGGTCTTCGTTGAGCAAGGAATAAATATAAATTCTAGAGAGCCGATGTAGAGGCTTCTCAGATTTACAGAAATGCCTTGTATGACATGTTACTGGCCAGCCAGTCAGCGCACTTATTCACTTCGTAAGAGAGCCAATCAGCGCACTGCAAACATCCCTGAGAAGGCGTGGTTATTTACACCCATTATTGTAATTTTAGCTGTTGTTGTGTATGGATTTCCCCCGTGGTTTCTATAACTTTCTTTACATTTCTGTCATACTGAGTTCAGATTAAGGTTATTCATATCGTTGGATTTCCTGCATTTGTGATGGAAAAGAAACAAGATTATTTGTCAGTGGTTTGTATGGTGAAGGACCTGTGATCTTGGTTGATATCTGGTCTTCTGCTTTTGAGTAGGACGATTCGGAGATGGTTTGGTGACTGAACAGAAGGATGATGAAGGACAAAGTTGGGAAGGAGAAAGGTAAAACAAAGACTAGCAGAGAAAGAAAGGTGATCGATTGAAACCATTGTACAGGGAATATTTACACAGACGAAGACTGGAAATCTTAAGACGCTGATAGTAATGAAAGTAATAAAGGTAAAGTAAAATGGCAGCCTTTTCCCGGTGCATGAAAACTTGGAACAACCCTTAGACACTGGTAGTAGTGAAAGTGTTAATAGTGAAGACCCAAACCGAATTGCCACTAGTTGCCCAAATAGGTGTAAGCAAGGAAGACCCAACCGTCAGTCACTTTAATGCAAGTGTCACCACCAGCTGAGGATTCTAAGCTAAGCCCACAACTACCGCGTTCCATTATTGGCGAGGCGAACACCCATTAACAACGAACTTGTACAACCTATGAAGCGTGCAGACCTGGCTCAAAACATAGCAGTCTTTAGCAAATTATTTATGAAACTGACCGGTTTTTTTTTTTTTTTTTGATAAAGTTCAGTTATGTGGAAATGATGTCTTCGTCGCTGCATTATTCTCCCATTCCTCGGATTAAATGTTTTGTTGGTGACTCCATCTTAGTGGAACATTGAATCTGAATTTTCAACAAAGGAAGACCAAAGAGAACTTTTCTTTATTCGGTGAGTAATGTAATAAACCATTTTGACCATTATTTTGACGAGTCCTGTAGCATTACTTTTGTTATTAACCTTCAGGCATTTCTAATTTTTACACTGGTCTATATTATCTTTACTAATTAATTAACACGCATAATTTCTTATCATTATTTGTTATTGGTTGTTGATTTTGACTGTTTTAATTTAGAAAATATGTCATTTTGGGGGCGATTTTTTTCCTTTATCTCCTGGGACCAGGGCAAATGATTTATTAATGCTCCCCCAGCAAAACTTTTAATTACCACAATAAAACAAGTTTCCTATTGGGGATTTGCAAATGGGTCTGTATTTTGGGGGGGACAATTATAATTTCCATCACTACCATAGTTCAATAGGAATAGAAAACGGTTACAATAAGAGCAATATCGAGGGACTTTGTTCTTTGAAAACATTTTGCTCAATACAATGCCATTGTGATAGAAAATAAACATGCCTGCATTTTTTATTGATATAAAAATCACGAAAAATATTTATTCATAAATTATGGTAGAGGCACCAAATTTATGGATGTACAGTAGCTCTATTTCTAAAATAGTAAATGTCATAATTTTCTCCCATTGTATAAATATGGGTTAAATGATCTTACTCTAGTGACAAGCAGGAGCATACACTTACATACGCGCACACTCATACACACGCATATATATATATATATATATATATATATATATATATTTATATATATATATATTTATATATATATATATTTATATATATGTATATATATATATATATATATATATATATATATATATATATATATATATATATATATATGTATGTATGTATGTATGTCTAAATATAAATATGTGTAAATGCACATAAATATATACAGTATATATATAAATATATATATACATATACATGTATATATATATATATAAATATATATATATATATATATATATATATATATATATATATATATGTATATATATATATATATTTATACACACACATATATATATATATATATATATATATATATATATATATATATATATATATACAGTATATATCTAAATGCACGTAAACATTTACAGTATTTGTACAATATATAGTTACATGTATATATTTATACTCCATGTATACTATATATGGATATATATATATATATATATATATATATATATATATATATATATATATATATATATATATATATATATTTATATGTACATATATAAATGTGTGCATATGTTTATGTCTGTGTTAGTGTGCGTTTGTTTATCCATATACTTTCAGAGGAAATATTGACAGCTGAACCTCGTAGACAGCAAATCATCTTTCTCTCTCTCTCTCTCTCTCTCTCTCTCTCTCTCTCTCTCTCTCTCTCTCTCTCTCTCTCTCTCTCTCTCTCTCTCTCTCTCTAGCTTTGGAAGTAGCATCTCCAAAATTTTCATGTAAATAAGTTGTTTAGTATACCATCTTTTTTTTTTATATTGGTTAGTCTTTTTTGTTTTACTTTTCAAAAATCTTTGTGCCTTACAAAGACTTTTCGATTCGGATGTTCAAAACTCATACACATTTATCTTATGAGGGAATGATATCAATTTAATACATTTACTTCGTACAAAAAGTATGAAATTAAAGGCACGGTGCATGAGCTGAAAGCAGTTTTTGTATTGAAAATTATTTCATAATACAAATTCTTGCATACACACATACACACACACCTGGAAATATTGAAAGAAAGTGAAAGATTCAGTTATCAGCTCAAGAAATAAAACCACGAAAATATACGTAACATATATCCATCGTGAAATACATCCTTAGACCAACTGACCTACAAGCCACCTGGTATTGCCTACTGTCACTAACATTTTAATCTAACGAACAAAAAAATAAAGTTTTCTCTTTTATTTTCCAATAATAACAAAATTTTCGATTTTTTTTACTTTGATGGGGTTCCAGGTGCCAGGAAGGAATGATAGCCAACTCTTTTATCGTTTCCATCTGGTGGAAAGAAGGTTTTTGTCAGTAGGGTTATATCAGGCACTTCTTTCCTGTTATTTAAAAAAAAAAAATACTGTTAACTCTTCGCTTATTTGTTACTCATAGAGAAAGAAAGAAAGAGGGGGTTAGATATAAAGGTAGGGAACGGGATGGTGTGAGTTTCGTAAACAAAAATTGTGGAATATGTTGTGTTATTTATATAAATATATATATACATACATATATATATATATATATATATATATGTGTGTGGTGTATATACATACATATATATATATATATATATATACATATATATATATATATATATATATATATATATATATATATATGTGTGTGTGTGTGTGTGTATCATCACCTCCTACGCCTACTGACGCTAAGGGCCTCTGTTAGATCTTGCCAGTCGTCTCTATTTTGAGCCTTTAAATCAATACTTCTCCATTCATCATCTCCTACTTCACGCTTCACAGTACTCGCCATGTAGGCCTGGATCTTCCTACTCTTCTAGTGTCTTGTGGAGCCCAATTGAAAGCTTGGTGAACTAATCTCTCTTGGGGAGTGTGAAGGGAATGTCCAAACCATTTCCATCTGCCCCTCACCATGATCTCATCCACACATGGCACTCGAGTAATTTCTCTTGTAGTTTCATTTCTAATCCTGTCATGCCATTTAACTCCCAATATTCTTCTGAGGGTGTTGTTCTCAAATCTACAAAATCTGTTGGATATTATTTCATTTTCCTACCATGGCTCATGTCCATACAGAAACACTGATCTCACTAAACTTATATATATAGCTTGGTTTTTATATGGATTTTCAGGTGATTTGATTTTCAAAATTTACTTAGCATAGCCATTGTCTGATTTGCTCTTTTCAATCTTTCATTAAACTCTAATTCTAAAGATCCTGTATTATAGATCATAGTTTTTTAAATATTTAGAGAGAGAGAGAGAGAGAGAGAGAGAGAGAGAGAGAGAGAGAGAGAGAGAGAGAGAGAGAGAGGGGGGGGGGGGGCGGGGGAGTCATTTTCCGACAGGTTCGTAATAAAGCCTCATCCAAAATACGAAGGCTCTTACTTGTAATGGTGGACAACAAAGGATGTTTGGAGTTATTTCCTCGTAAATTACAACGTTCACGACACACTCCAGGGTATCCAGACGTTTTATAAATCATTTAAGCGCTTATATATCTCGGCAAATGCAGCAGAAACATGAGGTCATAGAGAGATATAGCTATTCGTCTTCATGAATCTGAGAGATATCGTCTTTTACCTTCTTTCGAGTGTATGAAATGCTTTCTGAATAGGCCATACGTTTCGCTGAGGGCTTGTGTATTTTGTATTGTTAACTTATGTGAATTACTCTCCGTTCTTCAAGTCAGTAGCAGTCAATCATTCGGAGGAAAATAGCGATTTCCAGCAATAGATTGGATAGAATTATATGATTCCTTAAGCCCTATCCACACGATCGAGCATGCCCAACTGGCAAACAGTGATACCAGACCACAATAGTTAGTAATAATGAGGGTTAATGACATCAGAAGCGAAAAACCACACACGGAGCTGGCATCATACAGTGTTGCCAGATCCCTGCCTTTAGTTTTCCCGCTTCTGACGTCATCAACCCTCATTTTCACTATTGTGGCCTGGTATCACTGTTTGTCCGTTGGGCATGATCGATCGTGTGGACAGGGCTTAAAAGTGTCAGTGGAAATATGGGTATTTTTAAAAAAAAAAAGTAGGTTTCTAATAAATGATAAAATCAAATAGATTTTGTATGATTATAACATACTAGTATAATAGCATCTATTTCTTGAACCTTTCTGGTAAAATATTATCATGTCTGTGGTGCTATAACGTTTGCATATATTGTAATTTACACAGAAGAATTGTAACCAAATAACTGGTTTTAAAAGTGTTTTTCTTTTAAATTACTGAAATGTTTAATATTTTTCTGACAAAAATTAGAAAAAGACAGGAATTATACTTATAGTCAAAGAGCTCCCAAAAGTAACAATTATAATTTTCATTATTTACTAATGTTTGATCTCGTCAATTAAAAAAAAACCTACTATGCTCATCCCCACAGTTTTGAATAACATCTTTACATTATCGTAAAAGGAAAAATATAAAGAAAAATTATAAAGTAATATTATCTTACAAGGCTTCGACATAAAAATTATAATAGTGGTACGAAGCTGACATTCTAAGCTCCTAGCTGTTTAATAATTACTTTAGACGCTGTAACAAACATTTGTAGATTTATTATTATTATTATTATTATTATTATTATTATTATTATTATTATTATTATTATTATTATTATTATTGTTATTATTATTATTATTATTATTATTATTATCATAATGAACGTATAAAAAATAATCGTATCTTACACGCGATTACATGATCATATTAAAGGTCACTCTCCTTTCACCTTTTCGTAAGCTTTTGTTATATTCATATATGCAAGTTCTAGCTAATATTCACTTATTATAAGTCTACATGGAGATTTTGTTATGTTTTTATTCAAATACCAAATTACACACACACACACATATACATATATATACATATACGTATACATATACATATATATATATATATATATATACAAATACATATATATATATATATATATATATATATATATATTTGTGCATATAGTGATATATATATGTATATATAAAAATATATGATATTTATATATACATACATACATACATACGTATATATATATATATATATATATATATATATATATATATATATATATATATATATATATATATATATATATATATATATATATTTATATAAAGTATATATATATGTCTAGACAGTTACATCCTAGTTTATGAGTAACTCAGGATACAAGCAAACTGGTATACGAACATGAATATTCAGATCAATATACGAGCATTGTAGCAGTCTGCGAGCAAAACTTTACATCTGTATTCACATTTTTTTTAGGAGAAATTCTAATGCCATGAGAATATGATGGGCAGAAAACAGTTGCACATTACCCATACACCACCAACTTAGTGTTCATGTGATTTTTACACCATTTTGTTTTGCTTTAGCTAGTATCCCTTTCTGCTCAGACCTTAACTCTTTCACCCTCTCCTAGCGGCGTCAATGACCTCAGTTGTCAGGATGCCAGAAAACCTTAAATCAATCAATCAATCAATCACTCTCTCCTAAGTACTCATACCAGCACCACCTTAGCAGTGTTTTTTGTAAAGTTGTGAAGTTGTGACCACGTCTTCTTTTTAGAACTGTGGATTGCTATTGTTCTCATCAAGTTAACAGTATTAAAAGTACAGTACAGCTTCTAAACAATGGCCCTAGGATGTTAAGGAAAGCCAGTAAGAAGGAGATTATTATCTTAGAACTGAAAAAAATAAATTATCAAAAAGCATGATCAATGTACGAGGGTGGTAGCCCTGGAAAAAAATGTACAATGTCGACAATTTGTACAATTTTGAAGAAGAAAGAAGAAATTAAAATAACCAATTCTGTAAAAGGGGTGTAGTGTATACATTAACAAAACAATAGCACTTGTCACTGATCACGGGGAGAGTTTGTTTCTCCTTTGGATCAATGAGAACCAGTTGGCAGAGTATTTGTGAAAAAGCTAAGTTTTTGTTTACTGAAATTTTGAAAAGTTTATCCACGTGTAAGTAAACCGAGGTAAAGGAACATTCAAAACAAGACATGGCTGATTTAAAAACTTCAAGAGAAAAACAGGTATCCAAGGTGTTTTGTGACATGGTGAGGTTGTGAGCCCTGGTGTCATGGTAGCAGAGAAATTTATTTCGAAATTTATAAGGTTTGTGGATTCTAAGTCCTACATGCTGCAACATGACCTGTCTGTTCTGGAAGATGTGTAAGAGGACCTTCATTACTGCAGAAGAGAAAGCAATTTCTTGTCACAAACCCATGAAAGGCTATCTAACCCTGCTGCATTGTATTAATGCCAACGGGGATTGCAAAATGAAACCTCTCTTGGTGTATCACTCGGAGAATCCATTAGCCTTTAAAAGGTACAAAGTGTAGAAGAAGCAATCGAATATCATGTGGAGGTCAAACAACAAGACTTGGGTAATTTGCATTTCATTTGTGGAATGGGTCAATGAGGTATTTGTACTTTATGGACAAGAACCTCCCATTCCAAGTCTTGTTGCCCATCCTTCATCCATTAAAGACAATCTAATGGACAAGTTTCGAGGTGACTGAGGGGACCGAGCTGATCCTGGTAAAAGTAGAACTTAAAATCGTAAGAAGAAAAGGACAACACAGTGCTCCAAAAGCGTAAATCAACTGAGACAGTTAGTGATATTAAATGGTGTTCAAGAAAGAGAACTCCCAATACTTTACTAGTTCTCATGGAGGGAGATTCTCCCTTCAAGCAGTAACCCCCTCCACCTCCTCCTCCTTTCTCAGTTCCCTTACGCTAGCTATGATTCTTCTAAGAGGTAAAGGTCCTGTTAGTTAATTTGCCAATCTATTTCATTTCTTTATTGTGAATTATTGCTTTGTATTTATTTCTGATGTTATGGACTATAATTTGTTCTTGAAATATCATTACAACCCTTTAAGAAGGAATGTCTATGATTATATATGAACATGTGAGACACATTGAGTGAATTTCCTTTATTCCATATGAGAAAAATAGTTTTGATTTAAAAGGGTTTTGGGTTCGAGCTCGCTCCCGTAATAG
>NC_090739.1:26081689-26083887 GCF_036898095.1 Palaemon carinicauda
AAATGCAAAAAACCACCTCTTCATACCAACGAGCGAAAAATAACAGACAAGTTACGAGATAAATAATAAGCTTTCTTTATAGGAAAAAAAGCTAGGAAAAATACCGTTTGGGTTTTCACCTCCTTAAGCGTAAAAAATCCTTAAATATATGCATTACTGCTGAACCCTTTCCCTCATTGAATACCTTTTATAAAGTTCATGCAAAATCTTCATACAAATTGAGAAGTGCTCCGCAGTGTTTGGTAATATCAGAAAAATACTAAAGCTACACAACTCCAGTTTGGTATCCAAACATGAAACGGAAACAAACGTTTACAACATTTCAGATGAACAAAGCGTATGAAATGAATGTTCCGGTAAGTTTGTACCATAATTAGGTGGTTAAATGCCCAGTTTCCGAGAAGAACAAAGTACTAAACAAAAGCAGACCTCGTAAAGAGGCTCATGTCTTCTGGGGATGCTCTATTCATTTTCAATTTGACGTTTTACTGTGAGAATCAGAGATTCAAATTGTATAGTGGAACATATCACGAATGGATGGTTTTCAAAGGGAGGGTTACTTGTTTGGCTAAGAGTGAATGAATAGAAAGCGTAGATGTCGGATTCATAGATTTACTATTTTAATTCCATTAAAGCTTAGTTATGCGAATATGCGCAACAAATTTAACACAACAGTTTTCAAACAATTTTTGGACACTCGTGTTTTTGAGTTTCATGTATTCCTCATGTTATTGATTTAAACTGATCATGAACGACCGTGAACATTTATGAGAAAGAGATTTATAACTAGATTTTTATTACAGAGAGGTCAGGGATTGTTAGTTTATCATAGATCCTTTGTTAGAAAGTACGAGTTTATCAATAGATTTAAAATTTAGGTGAAATTTGTTAGAATTCTGTATACATACTTTAGCTGAAAGTGATTGATTGGCGAACCAGTATTTAGTGTAAATATAGTTATAGATGACTATGTTTTAAAAGCCTTATTAAAAGTATTGTAATATAAAGAGGAAATTTTTTCCAGGTATTTTAAATAAAATTAAACGGAAGACTTCAAATTTATCATGAGTGAAAAATAAATGAAACTTCAAGTTTATTTTCAATATTTGATAAATATTCTCTCTCTCTCTCTCTCTCTCTCTCTCTCTCTCTCTCTCTCTCTCTCTCTCTCTCTCTCTCTCTCCTCTCTCTCTCTGATATATTTCTATATGACTGCATGAAACTGGAAATAGTTTTGAGGGATATTGAGAATTTAATCTAGTTTGTATGGAAATTAAAAGCAGTATTGCTGCAGTAAGAATTAATGTATTTGGTAATGGGAAATTGAATTAGTTTTTCCTTAGAGTATGCGATATGTTTATTATTTGTTATTTTACAAGATAACTCTCAGTTTCCTTGACGTTTTATGATGATGATGATTATTATTATTATTATTATTATTGTTATTATTATTATTATTATTATTATTATTATTATTATTATTATTATTATTGTTGTTGTTGTTTCTGTTATTATTATTATTATTATTATTATTATTATTATTATTCTCTCTTCACTAGAAACCAAACGCTCATATATATATATATATATATATATATATATATATATATATATATATATATATATATATATATATTCTTTTTTAAATAATATTTCTGTCCGTTCGAAGAGCTTTTAAAAAGATACAAAATAAATATGACTCAGAGCCTTATCTTCCCCATTTTTCATTTTTCTCTATCTTAACTTTAGCGATAGTAATCCCCAGGATCCAATTTCTCTCGGAGCTCTTCCCAATTTACATGCATCTGCAGGTCCATAATGCTTGGCCAAGTCATGGCAAAACTTCTTTTATCTTTAGCTGCTTCGGAGCTGCCTACATTTTATTGGTAGTTGCGAAGTGGGATTTTCAAATGGGCATGTATTATGGATGCTACGGTCTATTTGTGTGTATGTATATATACATACATACATATATATAAATATAAATATATATATATATATATATATATATATACTGTATATATATATATATATATAACTGTATATATATATATATATATATATATATATATATATATATATATATATATATATACACACACATATATATATATATATATATATATATAATATATATATATATATATATATATATATATATATATATACACGACAACTTTTTGAGTGAGGATACCTTA
>NC_090739.1:26086887-26089387 GCF_036898095.1 Palaemon carinicauda
ATTCCCGAATTCATTAACAGCAATCGAAGCATCATCAGAAAAAAAACCTTTAGGAAAATACATGAAATTAGAACAGAAATGAAGTGAAAACGATGTTTAGTTATTGCTACGCGTAGCATTAAACTTCGTAATTGATAAGCGGGAATTTCAAAAGTCATTTGCGCTTAGAGGTTGCATTTCAATCTCCATTTATGTCGCCGTCAGAAAAGAAGAAGAAAATGAATGAGAAAGTTTGAAATATAATGTATTATTCTATAACGAAATACGAGATTCCATGAAAATGAAATGTTGCAGAAACATAACATAGTTTTGTAATGCCAATAAATGTCAGTGAGATAGATGTTATCTATAACCAATGACTAAAGAAACTCTCTCTCTCTCTCTCTCTCTCTCTCTCTCTCTCTCTCTCTCTCTCAACTGGCGTCATGACTCAATGATAATGGAAATCATCCCATAAAATGAGAGACCAGTGATCGAAATAGGTACCTAGCAGAAATTCTTAATTAGTGATATGAATAGGTACCCATATATTTTTGGAAATAGAGAGAGAGAGAGAGAGAGAG
The DNA here is from genome assembly GCF_036898095.1 of Palaemon carinicauda. Taxonomy (NCBI): domain Eukaryota; kingdom Metazoa; phylum Arthropoda; class Malacostraca; order Decapoda; family Palaemonidae; genus Palaemon; species Palaemon carinicauda. The sequence goes on from NC_090739.1 coordinate 26,087,451, forward strand.
AGAGAGAGAGAGAGAGAGAGAGCATTAGGCATGAATGTTCATTACTCGGTCAAATCTTCATGCAGCCATCGGAAAATGATTAGATAATCTCTCTCTCTCTCTCTCTCTCTCTCTCTCTCTCTCTCTCTCTCTTTACTTCCAAAAATATATGGGTAACTATTCATATCACAAATTAAACAAAATGTTCAGTAAGTTTTGAGCAAAGAATTTAATTAATTGAGAAGAAATTAACGCACCTGGATTACACTATAAGCAAGAAGTTGATAATGTATTCATAAGGGTATCAAATAAAAATATATTTAAATGAGCTTCAAAATTTTGATATACTAATAAGAATGTAGATAGTGATATTCATTAAGTAGTTACTCATTGATGTTTCAATTTGTCCATGGGTAATAAAAAAATTGAATCATGTTTGTAAAATTACCTTATGTTTAAGTTGCGTCTTAGAAGCAGGAAATTTGGTAGCAAAATCATCAACTGAATAAAACAGCTTTGTATGCTTTTAGATACTTTTTTTCTGTTCAGATTTAGTATATCTGGTGTTCTTCAGACGACGATAGTAAAATTACCAGAACGACTCTCACACAAATGTGTGTATATATATATATATATATATATGTATATATACATATATATATATATATATATAGGTATACTGTATATATATATAAATTATATATATATATATATATGTATGTATGTATGTATGTATATATATATATATATATATATGTATATATATACAGTGTATATATATATATAAATATATATATATATATATATATATCAATTCCGAGAGGACAAAAAAAATAAAGAATTAAGAAATTTAAATTCATTTTGAAAGATATGTTTTGAAGTATTCTAGAGATATCATTAATGTAGCATAATTTTTTCATGATCTCGAAGAACCTTGAAATGAACACCAGAAAAAAAACAGTTTTCTTTAAATTAAACTCTTGCTGAATAATCAACCAATTCTCTAAGGTAAACAAAGACTTCATTACGTATTTTTATCCAGAAAATGGAACTGGAAATAGATCTTTTATAGACACTCTACCAACTACTTTAGTAAGAGACAGTTATAATTAAGTGTTTTCATTGGATAAACATTAAACTTTATTGAGTTGGAGCTACTTCTGTTTTTTATTTTATTTGATCTAAGAAATTTATAGATTTTTTTTTACGATAAGAATATTTTTCATAATGAGGTAAGGAACGTCTTTCTGATTTTATTTACTTATTATTATTATTATTATTATTATTATTATTATTATTATTATTATTATTATTATTATTATTATTATTATTATAATAAAAATGTTCTGAAATATATCAGCAGTTACGAGAAAATGGATTTTCAGAATAAATTATCGAGCTAGAAAAATTTATGGCTAAATTAACAGCTTAACCTGTACGAAAATTCTTATTTATTCCACAACATATCCATATCGTAGAAATAAGATTTTCCTGTCCGTTGTCCCCTCGCGAATACATATGCGATGACAGGAAACATTTATGGAGATAGACTTCTATGGGGGGTGCCAAGAATAAACCTGAATTTGTATGGTTGGTGGGATAATGGAATAAGGGAGTTGTTGATGGAGAAGAGAATAGACTTTGAAGTGCCCTTCTCTTGTTGGAGGGAGGATGCCGGAAAAAAGATAAACAAGGCTCTAGGAGAGAAGGGAAACAACATCAATTATAACTACTGTATATATGGAAAAAGTCTGTTATGGAGAAACTTGTAAGAATTGTGTATTAGGTTAAGGGATACGACTTGGTCCCTTAGGAACAATGTTAGTTTGGGGTTATTTCAATTATTTCTTTTTTAATTAAAAAACATTTTAAAGAGAATTTTTATGCACTAAAAGTCTACTATGAAAACTGTCTTAGCATATTTTGATATATATTATTTTATCAATCTATAGAGGTCA